>NC_089845.1:8224634-8524634 GCF_035609145.1 Eleutherodactylus coqui
CATCCCATTGCTGCTAGTCTTTCCTTGTGCAGATGAGAATAGGGCTGATCCCTCTGCACTGTGACAGCCCTTCAGATATTTGTAGACAGCTATTAAGTTTCCTCTCGGCCTTCTCTTCTGCTAGCTAAACATTCACAGATCCTTTAACCGCTCCTCATAGGACATGATTTGCAGACCGCTCACCATCTTGGTAACTGTTCTCTGAACTTGCTCCAGTTTGTCTATGTCTTTTTTAAAGTGGGGTGCATAGAACTGGACATAGTATTCCATATGAGGTCTGACTAATGAAGAGTAGAGGGTGATAATGACCTCACGTGATCTAGACTCTATGCTTCTATCAATACATCCAGAATTGTGTTTGCCTTTTTGGCTGCTGCATCACATTGTTGACTCATGTTCAGTCTATGATCTATTAGTATACCCAAGTCTTTTTCACATGTGCTTCTGCTTAGCCCAATTCCTCCCATTCTGTATGTGCTTTCTTCATTTTTCTTGCCCAGATGTAGGACTTTCTATGTCTCCTTGTTAAATACCATTCTGTTAGTCGCTGTCCACTGTTCAAGCTTTTGTAGATGTTTTTGAATCTCCTCTTTCTCTTCCCTAGTGTTAGCTATCCCTCCTAGATTTGTGTTGTCAGCAAATGTGATCAGTTTTCCATGAACTCCCTCCTCCAGATCATTTAAAAAAATGTTGAAGAACACTGGGCCTAGGACAGAGCCTTTTGGTACCCCACTTGATGCATTCTTCCACTTGGATGTGCAGCCATTTATGACCACTCTTTGAGTACTATCACTCAGCCAGTTGTGAATCCACCTAGCAGTTGCCTTGTCAATCCCATATGTGGTCTTTATTTCAATAAGTATGGTATGAGATACTTTGTCAAATACTTTACTTAAGTCAAGATATACTATATCCACCGCATTTCCCTGATCAACCCAGTCGGTGATTCTGCCATAGAAGGAAATTAGATTAGTCTGGCATGACTTGTTTGTTACAAACTCATGCTGGCTCTGGTTAATTACTCCATTCTCATCCAAGTACTTGCATACATGCTGTTTAGTAACTTGTTCAAAGATCTTTCCCGGTATAGAAGTCAGGCCCAGAGGCCTGTAGTTTCCTGGATCCACCTTCTTCCCTTTTTTTTAAGATAGGGACAACATTTGCCCTTTTCCATATGTGGGATAACTCCAAGATCCCATATCTGGGGATAAAGCTTTCATACCCATTAGCGAAAGTGTCAGCTGAATTTGGAACCACTAATTTGTTCCCTCAAAGAGGAACTGAGGAGTTTTGCTAAAACAGAGCTTCTTGGTTAGGTATTATAGTCTTGTATAAGATGAAGACACTACCCAGGATTCTCTATATTTCCACACGACAGTCCGCGCTTAAAATTAATAACTGTGTATCAGAAACAGTTACTACTCTTTATGTAGAACGATAAACAACCAATGGTTGCAGCATCAATATGCCCTAATTGTTACCATGCGGCAGTTGCTGGTCCTTCTGGGGCGGCGTGGTGCTAGTGGCGCGTGCACCTGCGAGTGCAGCTGCCGTGCACGAGCTCCCTTTTGTTGTGCTCTGTTGGGAGTTTGCTCTTCCCCTCTCTGCCCCTCTCTCTGCCCCTGGGCAGAGGCTTTTGTTTAAAGGTCAGGCAGAGACTTGCAATCACTGCCAGTTATTTGTTTCCCTCAGTGTGCTAGCTAGTCTGCCTCTGTTGGTCTCCTGCTCCTGTCAGCTTGTCTGCTATACAGATAGTCCCCTACTTGCGAACATTCGACTTACGAATTTCGCAAGATGCGAACTATCTGTCCTGCACAGTATGATGTAATGCTATGGCATTACATCATACTGTGCAGGGACCGGGCAGGCTTCTATCAAGCCTGATAGAAGCCTGTCCGGTCACATCGCGGTTGCTAGGCAGCCGGGGGCCTTCTGAAAGGCCCTAGGGCTGTCTATGCAGAGCCCTGGGGCCACCCGGCTATCAGAGCGGTATTTAAAGTGTTAACAGTTCCGACGAGCGGCGCTGCTCGTTGGAACTGCTGCCACCGGGTGCCCGCTGTAAGAACAGCCGGCACCCGATGTTGTATGGAGCGGGATCCACCCGCGATCCCGCTCCATACAAGCATTTGTTCGACTTGCGAACAAATCGACTTGCGAACAGGTTCCTGGAACGGAACCTGTTCGCAAGTCGGGGACTATCTGTATTTGCTATTATCCGCCAGGTTTTACCATCTGCCTCAGTTCAACTTAGTATTGTTCGTGTTGGTTATTTACATCTGCCTTTTCTGTCGGTGTTCTACCCTTTCCATCCAGGTACGCCAGCGTCCCTTTTTCGGTCCCTATGAGAGTAGGGACCACCACCCTGTTGCCTGCCTGGGGTTAGCCAGGAGTGCAGGCAAGCAGGCAGGGACAGGGGTTGTGGGTGAGATCTAGGGCACCTGGGCTGGCATATCAAGGGTAGTATACAGTAACATAATAACTTGCCCTTAAAATTGCTCTCCAAGGGAGGCCATGAGTTCCCTCGCATGTCAGTTGCAGGATTTAGTGGTCATGATCCAAGACCTGTCTGGTCGTATGGTGGCCCAGGAGCAGCGGGAGTTAGTGCATGTTTCTACCGCCCCTTCTATTCCTAAGCCCAAGTGTCCTCTTCCTGCGGTATTTTCAGGGAAGAGGAGCAAGTTTTTTTGTTTTTCAGCAGGCATGTAGATTGTATTTTCGGATGCGGCCCCGCTCCTCTGTCTCAGAATCCCAGAAAGTTGGATTGATTATGTCCTTACTTCGGGGTTCCCCCCAGACATGGGCCTACTCCTTACCCGAGAGTCCGGCTTGCCTGCAGTCAGTTGATTTGTTTTTTCAGGAACTTGGAGGTATTTTTCATGAGCTGGACCATGCGGGGTTGGCGGTATCTCATCTCATGTCTCTATGTCAGGGGCAGCAGTGGGTAGAGGACTATTGCTCTAAATTTAGACTGTATGCAGGTGAAGCCTCTTGGAACGATAGCGCCCTTAAAGATGTGTTCTTGTTGGGTCTTTCTGACGTGGTCAAGGATCTACTCATTTCTCATCCCACTCCCCTGAAACTCAATAATGCGATGGAATTGGCAGTTAAAGCTGACAGGAGGCTGAGATCTAGAAAAGAGGAACGCCAGGCCCGTAAGGCTAGGGAATCCGGAAGACCCGCTCCCACTTCTCCCATGCCAACCTCTAGTGCCGAGTCTATGGAAGTGGACGAGCTAAGTCCCGAGGAACGGCGACGGTTCCGGATGATTCATCGTCTCTGCCTCTATTGTGGGAAAGCCGGACATCGTGTAGTGACCTGTCCTCCGAAGTGTTTACAACATCAGTCCAAACTGGTGGAAAACTTCTTATCCTAGGCAATTTTTGGGAGGATCGCCTAGGATCACAGGTTCTCCCTAAGTTGTTGGTGCCTTGTCAGATTGGCTTCCGGAATTTCACTCGGTCCGGTCAAGCTTTTATTGATTCGGATGCTGCCGCCAATTTGATTAATTTAAGTTTTGTCAGACCTCTGATGACTGAATTCTCGGTGTTAAAGATTCCCATACGCTTCACTAGTATTGATTCTACCCCTCTGTCTGCAGGTGTTATACAATGGAGGACTCCCATTTTACAGTTCACTGTGGGTGCTCTCCATTTTGAGAATCTGTCGTTCTTAGTAATGGAAAGGATGTCCGTTGATGTAGGCTTGGTATGCCCTGGTTGGCACTGCACAATCCCCGATTTGATTGGTCCACTCGGGAATTGACACATTGGGGGTTGTCCTGACATAGTCACTTAGCTACTATATCCATGTGTTCAGTAGATACCATACTTATTCTGGAGTATTTGTCTGATTTTCATGACGAATTCACCAAAAAGCTGTCTGGGACTTTGCCTCCCCATAGGGAGTGGGACTGTGGTATTGATTTGATCCCCGACAGTCCCATCCCTAAGGGAACCATTTTTAATTTGTCGGGGCGCGAGCATGAAGCCCTTAAGTCCTATATCTCGGAGTCTCTGGCCAAACGACATATCCGGCCGTCCAGTTCCCCGGCCGGGGCAGGTCTCTTCTTTGTAGAGAAGAAGGATGGGACATTGTGGCCTTGTGTGGATTATCGTGCTTTTAATAAAATTACAGTGAAGAACCAGTGCTCCTTGCTCCTGATTCCTGATTTATTGAATCAGGTAGTAGGGGCCCACTGGTTATCCAAATTGGACTTAAGAGAGGCTTACAATTTAATTTGCATCTGAAAGGGAGATGAGTGGAAGACTGCGTTCAACACCCCGTTAGGATATTTTCAATGTCTGGTCATGCCTTTGGACTGTGTAATGCCCCCGCTGTGTTCCAAGGTTTTATGAACGCGGTCTTCCACGACTTCCTGGGGGTATTTCTGGTCATATATCTCGATGACATTCTGGTGTACTCCCCAGACTGGGATTCACATGTGCGGCACCTAAAGCTGGTACTGACCTGTTTGCGTGAATACCAACTTTTTGTCAAGTTGCAGAAATGCATTTTTGGTACTAAACAAGTGTCTTTTCTTGGTTATGTGATTTCACTCACGGAGATTCAAATGGAGTCTGATGAAGTGGCAGCAATCTCCCAATGGGTCAGACCAGATAACCTGAAAGCTCTCCAGCAGTTTTTAGGTTTCACAAATTTCTACCGCAGATTCATTAAGAATTATTCTGTTATTGCTCAACCTCTGACCGATCTGACCAATAAGGGGGCTGACTTGGTAAGATGGCCGCCACAGGACCTTAGAGGCTTTTAGTCGTCTCAAAAGGGCGTTTACTGCTGCCCCGGTGCTAGTACAGCCTGACGCGCGATGACCGTTCTTCATTGAGGTCGATGCGTCTAAGGTAGGGGTGGGGGCTGTATTGTCTCAGGAAGTCAGTGGGAGATCTGAGTATAGTTCTTGTATGTTCTTCTCGCGGAAGCTCAGTTCGGCAGAACGTAACTACGACGTAGGTAATCCTGAGTTATTGGCAATTAAGTGGTCTCTAAAAGAGTGGCACCACCATCTTGAGGGGGCAAGGCATCCCATTACTGTGTATACTGATCATAAAAACTTGGTATATCTCGCCAGTGCTAAGAGACTCACAGTTCGTCAGCCAGGTGGGCGTTGTTTTTTTGCCAGGTTTAACCTCGTCATTACTTATATTCCAGGGGAGAAGAAAGTAAAGGCAGACGCCCTGCCACGAAGTTTCGGTTCACCGGAAAGTGAGGCAGTGCCTCCCGAGAATATCTTGACACCTGGGGTGGTGGTGGCAGTTGTAGAATCTGATCTCGTTCCTCATCTACAAAATTGTCAGCAGGACGCTCCTTCGGGGGTGCCGGATGGCAGATGCTTTGTGCCAGAGACCTTGCGTCTTAGAGTCATTGAAGAATGTCACTCATCTGTTCTCGCAGGCCATCTGGGGGTTCAGGGGACTCTGGATCTTTGTACTAGCCACTACTGGTGGCCAGGCATGTCTCAGGAGATCTGCGACTTTGTTAAGGGATGCTCTGTCTGTGCATGTGGTAAAAGTCAGCGTCTCGGTGCCTTCTCATCGGTAGATTTTATCACCAACCTACCGGAATCTCAGAAGTCCACCACTATCCTAGTTGTTGTAGACCGTTTCTCGAAGATGGCACATTTCGTGGCGTTAAAGAAGCTACCTTCTGCGATAGAATTTTCCACAATTTTTGTAAAAGAAATCATTCGTCTTCATGGGGTTCCCGAGAACATTGTATCTGATCGCGGTGTTCAGTTTGTTGCGCAATTTTGGCAAGCCTTCTGTAGAAACCTGGGAACGTCGCTTTCCGTCTCATCAGCATTCCACCCGCAGACTAATGGTCAGACTGAGCAGAAGAACCAGGATTTAGTGCAATACTTACGGTTGGCTCATCAGTGGGCAGAGTTCCTGCCATTGGCAGAGTTTGCACTAAACAACCGTACTTGTTCTTCCACTGGGGTATCTCCATTCCGTTGCGTATATGGTCAGCATCCTCGCTTCCTTACAGCTATTTCTACTCCGTCTGCCTGTCCTGCAGCTGATGTCACCACAGATGCGCTGCAGGGGGTATGGAAAGAAGTACAGAAGAACCTGGAAGCAACGGGGGCTCATATGCAGTTGTGTAGTGGGAGGAGTCTGTCAGTATCTGAACCTTACAGGGTGGGACTGAAGGAATATTTGTCTTCTAGAAATCTCAAATTGAAGGTTCCCTCTTTGAAACTGGCACCACGTTACGTGGGTCCCTTTGTCATCACGCGTGTAGTAAACCCGCTTGCTTATGAACTTGATTTGCCAGCTACATGGAGGGTTCACAGGGTTTTTCATAAGTCATTATTGAATCCTTTTGTCCCTTCGGTCCTGAGGCAGAGAGATCCACAGTCTCACTGCTCTTACAGTAAAGAACCCCCTTCTGTGTTGGTGATGAAACCTGCTTTCTTCTAGACGTAGTGGATGCCCTCTTGTTACCGTCGCAGTCCTGGGTATAAACAGATCATGGGAGAGATCCTTGTATCGTCCCCTCATGTATTTATACAGAGTTATTTGGTCGCCCCTTAGCCGTCTTTTTTCTGGGATTAATAATCCCAGTTTTCATGCCTCTCTGGGTATTCCAGTCCCTTCATTCCATGTATTAGAAGTCACTGTGACAATTAAGGCTCTTGGAGCAAATATAACCTTATCACTGAAAGGCCTTGAGACTAAAAGAAAACTTTTATTAATATTAAAGATAAAAAACCACTTCCTCCACTCTGGGGTGGTTAAACTAAACAGACACACAGCTTCAGACAAAAACACACATATACATTTATCTTTAATATTAATAAAAGTTTTCTTTTAGTCTCAAGGCCTTTCATTCCATGTATTAGTTTAGTTGTCCTTCTTTGAACCCCTCCAGCACTCTAACATCCTTCCTGAGCACCGGTGACCAGAACTGTGTGCAGTATTCCATGTGGGGCCTGACAAGTGCCTTATATAGTGGGAGGATAATGTTCTCGTCCCTCGCCCCTATGCCTCTTTTAATGCACCACAAAACTTTATTAGCTTTTGCAGCAGCTGACTGGCATAGGCTGTCCCAGTTTAATCTACAATCCACTAGTTCCCCCAGGTCTTTTTCCATATCACTTTTCCCTAGCAGTACCCCATTTAGTGTATATTGGTGACATCCGTTTCTCCTGCCCATGTGCAGAACCTTACATTTATCAGTATTGAACTTCATTTGCCATTTTTCTCCCCAAGCTCCCAGCTTATCTCGGTCTGTTTGTAGCCGTACTTTGTCCTCTGTTGTATTAATTATATTGTATAGTTTTGTATTATCTACAGATATTGATATTTTACTGTGCGTCATTGATAAATATGTTAAACAGAATGGGGCCCAATAGTGAACCCTGTGGCCCCCGCTAGTAACAGTGGCCCAATCAGAGTATGAACCATTTATTACCCCCCCCCCCCCTCTGCTTTCTATCTCTGAGCCAGTTCTTTACCCAGATACACACGTTTTCCCCCAGACCGAGCTGTCTCATTTTATATATCAGCCTATTATGCGGCACGGTGTCAAATGCTTTAGAGAAGTCCAAATATGCGAGATCAATAGACTCTCCCAGGTCCAGCCTAGAACTTGGTTCATCGTAGAAGCTGATCAGATTGGTCTGACATGATCGACCCCTCATGAACCCATGCTGATGAGGGGTTATTCCATTGTTTTCCTTGAAGTATTCTAGGATGGCGTCTCTCAGAAACCCCTCGAATATTTTTCCAGTTACTGAAGTGAGACTTACCGGCCTGTAGTTACCAGGCTCACTTTTGGACCCCTTTTTCTAAATTGGAACCACGTTGGCAATGCGCCAATCCAGTGGTACAACCCCGGTCTTGATAGTATCCATAAATATTAGATATAGCGGCCTAGCTATCACATCACTTGGGTGTATTTCATCTGAGCCTGGCGATTTATCGATTTTAATCCTCTTTAACCTGTTCCGCACTTCCTCCTGCGTTAGGTATGAGATATTTTGTGCGGGGTTCATTTTATTCCCCTGCATCTCATGTGGCATTTCCTTTTCGTTCATGAATACACTTGAAAAGAAACTATTTAATAGATTTGCCTTCCCTCCATCATCTTCAGTGATTTCCCCTGCATTATTTGTTAAAGGGCCAGTGCTCTCAGTGCAAATCCGTTTGCTGTTAATAAAGTTGAAGAATAGTTTCGGGTTGTTTTTGCTCTCTTTGATCAGTCTTTCTGCCTCCTCCTTAGCAATTTTGATCTTTCTTTACATATTTTGTTTTTTTCCCTGTATTATTTTTAGCGCTTCTTTGCTGCCTTCTTGCTAAAGTAGTTTGAATGCTTTCTTTTTTTCGTTTATTGCCCCTCTTACCGTCTTGTTGAGCCACATTGGTTTCCTTTTTAGTTGAAGTTCTTTTATTTTTAAAGGGAATGAACTGCTCCCATGAGGTGATTAGGATCCTTTTAAACTCCTCCCATTTGTCGTCTGTACTGATATTTTTGAGGATGTTATCCCAATTAATGTTACCGATAGTAGTTCTAAGCTCATCAAATTTTGCTTTACTAAAGTTTAGTTTATTTGTCGCTCCCTGATAAGGCTTCTTATTGAATGACAGCTGGTTGATTATATTGTGGTCACTGTTCCCCAAGTGCCCCTCAACCTGTACCCCCATTATTCTGTCTGGTTTGTTAGTTAGTACTAAGTCCAGAGTGGCCTTCCCTCTAGTTGGTTCCCTCACAAGTTGGGTAAGGTAGGTATCTTTAATTGTTCTCATGAACTTATCACTGCTATGCGATTTGCAGGTTTCGTTCTCCCATGTTATATCTGGATAATTAAAGTCCCCCATTATAATTACTTCATTGCGGTTTGACACCTCTTCTATCAGCCTTAGTAGTAAGGTTTCAGTTTCTTCTGTTGCTTTTGATGGTCTATAGAAAACCCCTATCAGGATTTTATTTCTTCCTCCCTGTATTTCTACCCACAGAGATTCCACCTGTTCTTCTCCTACTCCTATATCCTCCCGTAGTCTCGGCATTAAGTAGGATTTATCATACAGACATACCCCTTCCACTTTCTGGTTTCCTCTGTCTCTCCCTATGGTAGAGCCTGTAGCCGACGGCAATGTCAGCCTAGTTCTCCAGGAACCCAAATTCCTCCTTCTTACACCAACTCCGGAGCCACTTGTTTACCTCCCTAAGATCCTGCTGTCTTTCTAGTGTGGTTTTAGGTGCAGGTAGTATTTCTGAGAGAACTACCCTGGAGGTCCTCGCCCTAAGCTTGGCCCCTAAGTCCCTGAAATCATTTTTGAGGGCCCTCTATTGACCTTTAATTTGTTAATTGGTGCCAACGTGCATCATGACCGCTGGATCCTCACCAGCCCCTCCCAGTAATCTGTCAATCCGATCCGCGGTGTGTCGAACTCGAGTGCCAGGAAGACAACACACCGATGATCTCGGTCTTTGTGGCAGATTGCCCTATCTGTCCCCCTTATAATTGAGTCCCCCACCACTAGGACCTGTCTAACCTGCCCTGCACTTCCCCTCCCCGTCTCACTGGAGCAGTTATCCCCCTGGCGTTGAAAGGGCATGTTAATGATAATGGCGATCACGTAAAAGTTAAAAACCGTTTATTGTTCTTCAAAAACAATTGTCGGGAATACGAATATTTACATTCCCTTACAAATGTACGAATATAGCATTTGGAACATCATTTTTGTCAATTGTACTTTGATTAAAAAAACAGTTAAACTTCATTAATCTTGTCTGAGCATGCTCAGGGGGGGCGGGGGAGAGAGTGAGATCTCTCTCTCTCTCCCCCCCCCCCTACTCCCCGCCGCCCACGCCCGCTGCCCCCCCCCCCCCCCCGAGCACACTCAGACAAGAATGCAGTTACTCGAGAAGAGCGAGGCTCGCTCGAGTAACTGACTTATCCGAGCGTGCTTGCTCATCTCTAGCCACAATGGGTATATTTCTGTACACAGGACAAACGGGGATCTATTTTGGGGTGTGAATCCTCATTTTCATGTGCACTATAGAAAAAAAATATGTCTTTAAAATAACATATATTTGCAAAAATATGAAATTTTATTTTTTCTCCTTCAAATTGCATTAACTCCTAAAAAAAACCTGTGGAGTAAAAAATCCTCCTGACCCCCGCAGTGAATACAATAAGGGGTGTAGTCTTCATAATGGGGTCATGTGTGGGGGGATCCATCATTCTGACACCTACGAGCCTTTGTAATACTGGCTTGGTGCAGAAAAACAAAGTGTTCCTCAAAATGTTAATAAGTAATGTTAAATTTGTGCGTCTCCTAAATGGTAAAAAAAACGTTTTTCAAATGTGTATCCAGAATAAAGTAAACAGATCGAAATGTATTGTGCTGGATTATGGTTTTCTCCAGCAGGTTTCGGGGTATTTTGTAGCTTCCTAATTGTGTAGAAGCAGTATGCGCACACTGACCAAGTCAAACACGAGGTATCAATCTCATGCTCAAAATGGCTCTCTGGTCAGAAACACCCAGACAGCCCCTTTTATTGTAAAGCATAAAATGGGCGTGTAACAAATTACATCAGTAACATATAGGATTCTCATTTGTCGGATCATATAGAATCCCCCATCCTTCCTGCCCACCTTCTCTCAAGTCCAATGTATAAGCAAGTCTTTGTCTTCCGAACATGTGCTTAAAACTGAAACTGAAAGTAGATATCTCTTTGTTGAAGAAGATCCTGTGTGGGGGGATGGGCAGGACTGGGAAAACACTCAAGATGAACACATAAGCAGTAACATAACACTGTGATTTAACTCTTTCCTTATGCAGCAGAGTTCCACATTAGGCTGAAGTCACAAAACACACATAATACGTCTAGTTTAGTACAAATCGATAGACATTTTACACTAACTAATCATCATGTCTATCACAATCCCCCCTTAAAATGTCTATCCTCTAACTCTCTATCTAATTTTCACAGTTCTCTGCGCATGAGCCTATAATCGGAGCGCGTTGAAGGTTCGTTTTAGGGTCTTCAAGGGGGTGTAGGACTTGTCCACTCCTTCTGGGGATGCATCCAGCGAGCTCATTGTGGGAGCGGCTTTTCCAGCATCAGTTTCACAGGTCTCTTCTGACACAGGGGATAACACAGCAGACTAGAACAGAAAAGGTAATCATCAGTTCACATACAACAGTGACGCCCGTCTGTGCCAGGATCCTTTACCACCCGCTTATCCATGGCGAGTGCTGGTCCCAAAAGTTAGCTCTTTTTAGTTAGTGCGGTCAGCTTCTTAATGGCAACTGCATCTTTACCCGCGGGTCACGTGTCGTCTGGGATGTAGGTACAACAAGTCTCCCCTATCATCTTACAGACACTCCCCTTTTTAGCTAAAGTCATATCTAAGGCCATTCTATTTTGAAAAGTCATAGTCGAAGTAGGTCCTATTGGTCGACTAGTCCCTATAAGGCGTCTCTAGTATAATTTATAAACCACTGCTAATTATAATAAACATAATTAATCCAATCAATGTTTATTTACCATAATGATCAGGAAAATGGACTCGAATCTAGTTTTAACTTGTTCTCTAATTTTTAAAACTTGTCAGGTACCCCCCTTGGCTGTCCTATGACGTCAATGTACACGTGTAGATCAAAACTACCACTAGGGGTCTCTCTTCTCGCTCTAGTATAATATTACAATACTAGTAGCGTGCACAGATACGCACGGCCTGGGACTCCCTAATCTTCACCCACACCAATGTCCCTCCTGGAGATAGTCCTAATGGTGAACACGTCCAGGCCGCCGACACTGACCCTACACTACCTAGTGACAAGACTGGAAGGAACCGCCGTACCTATGCGGAAAACAAGGATAGACCAACATGACGGGATAACCACAAAACACAGACTGAGTTGGATCGAGATAAATTAACTATTGGGGGTAACCTCATTATCCTCAATGTTGTCTGACAGGATGTGGAGGAGCGTAAGGGCTTTACTAAGGCACACTCCCCTGTCCAATTACCCTCCAGGCGGGTCCTCTACCTCATGTCTCCACAAAGCCAGTAAACGTCTCCTAAGGACTGGACCTGATTCTGCATCTATTCCCCTTCTATCGTACCGTAGGAGGAGCAATACCCGTTAGTGAGTTCCCCAAAAAATCTCCCTCCACCCTGCCTATTTGCCTGGCAGGTGTAGTTTCCAGGGTAGTGAGTAATACTCTCTCCGGTATAAAACACTTAAGTAGTTATAGAGTATTCCTTCTTCCACTTCTCACGGACAGTGTAATTAGCGGAAATGTTCGTGAAGAGACTAATAAACCACTCTTCAGCATCTACAGGGAGATTTAGGGGGACCATCCCCGAGTGTAGTCGGGCACTACCGCACATGCAACAGTTAGACTTGTTGCTCCTGTTAGCATTGTACCTCATCAACTCCAACCAGAGATTCTGGTCAGAGTAGCCAGTCGCTACTGTCAAGGTGTCCTCAAATGTAGGGTCGGCTATGATCATCATGTTCGTCAAGGTCTTTATCTTACGGCGGAGGAGGTTAATTATGGGCACGGGACTAAGTGAAGGCTTCCATTCGGGTGCATCTACCATACCCCTTATTTTAAACTTCCCTAAGGGATCTGTCCTCCCGTACCAGTATGTCCCCAGACTATAAGTCCCTCCGTCCCCCGGGCTTGGATCTCCCATGGTTAATGTAAAACCGCATTAAAACCAAGCAACATACTAAGTTCAGCCTTCCAATAACTGCTGTCCTTATTATTCTCAAGGAGGGTTATACGACTAATTAGGGATTTCCCGCTCTTATCTTTCTTATTTAAGGCACGTCACGGTTTATAGGACCAGTCTCTTCCTGTGTTACATCCCACTAATCCCCAATAACGGCAGTCTTCTCCCCAGACGTTATCAGTGGCGCAAACATATTGTATTCCCCGGGTATGCAAGTCATATAACCAGCTGGACTGAGCTAAATCTGGCCTGCGGTGGGATCTTGCGCCTAGACACGGGACCACAGTACAATAGTCGAAGGAATATGCGGCTACTTGAGCATTGAACGAGTTATACCAGAAGGTAACCATACCCCCATATTCTTCCGACTAAGGATTCCAGTTGCCACCCTCCTCTCTCACTAGCCCTAACCAGAGTAATGTCTTTGGCACAACTAAGACTGGTCTCCCGGATCTGAAGCTTTCTTACAGTATGAAGCATGGATCCATGTAAGTCTTTCGGCTAGTTTCACAGCTGTGGCAGTAGTCAGAAGCACCTGGTAGGGACCATCAAATCGGGGCTCAAGAGGGTGCTTCCTGAGGAACTTCTTGACGCACACCCAATCCCCAGGCTGCAAGATATGTGTCCCAGTGTCTGCCTCTGAGTCTGGAAGAGAACACCTGTGCATAGGCTTTGGTTAGTTCTTTAACAACGGAAATCACATACTCAGTCAACACATCAGATGTTAATTGTAACCACTGAGGATAGTAACGACCTAGCCTTGGGGCTAGCCCAAACAATCTCGTAGGGAGATAATGTATAATCCCCCCAGGGTTCATATCTTACACTGTATAAGGCTATTGGATGACAGTCTTTCCAAAGTGGCGTCATTTTTAAGTATCTTACTTTTTAGCGTGCCACTCCGTCTCTCCACCTTGCCACTACTCTAAAGGTGGTACAGTATGTAAAAGGCCTGGGATACACCCAGAGCAGACATGACATGTTACATTCACCTGTGAAGTTTATACCTCTGTCTGACTCTGAATCACTTCTGGTACCCCATATTCACAGTTTACCTCGTTCATGAGCTTCTTTGCGGTTACCTACTTGTTTGCCTTGGTAACAGGGTCGGCCTCCAACCTGCAAAGACATCAACAACAACAAGCACGTATTCATACTTCCCAACAAGTGGGAGCTGAACGTAGTCAATTTGCAATCCCTGAAATGGGTAGAGTGGTCCCGGCAAGTGTGATGTGGCAAATTTACTTCTGCCCTGTCTCACCCATGGCATAGATCATGCTAAACTGGACAAATGATGCAGCAGCTACAGAGAACCCAGAAGTCGCCCATCCTCTTTCAAGCGTCGTCGTCATTGCTGCTTTACTAGGTGGGTCTTTCCGTCCATCAGCTGGGCCATCATGGGATACAGGAACTGTGGTGGGCAAGTACTGTTGACTGTTCACCATACGCTGTCCTGTTTCTGCTGCTCCCATATTAGTCCATTTATTCTTTCCTTCCTTGCTGGCTTGTAACTGTAAAAGTCTTTAGCATATCAAGGTCCAAATTTTTGTCAATGTCCAAAGTTTTTACCACTGACTCATGCTGTCAGTATCTTTCTTCTTTCTTCCACGGCTTGAGGGCCGCTGCCTTTGCTGTGCTGTTGGCGAGGGTGTCGTCTCTCGCTTCTGCAGTGTAGGAATTGGTGCGAACTCTCAACTTTGTCAGGTAGAAGTAGGGCCTCCATGCGACTCTGTACCGCTGCACCATTCTCAATTGGTTGTCCTGCTAAGGTAAAAACTGTCTGGCCTTCCATATTGGGCCGTAATCCTGAGCTATGCCAAATGCATACCAGGAGTCAGTGTAAATGGTTGCCGTCTTACCTCTCGCCACTCTACTCGCCTCAGTGAGGGCCTTCCATTCCGCTTCTTGTGCTGAGACATGCGGATGCAGAGTCTCTGCGTCTAGGACATCTTGTTGTGTGACCACTGCATATCCGATGTGGAGTATTCAATCCTCACCCTGGTACCATCTGCAAAAAGCTCAACATATGCATTATCAACAGGGGTTCTGGTAACTGTTTGCATACCTGCAGTTTCTTACTGTATTAGTACTAAATAATCGTGCTGATGTTCTATTTCACATGGCTCGGAATCTTGTAGCACAAAATCTTTTACTTCCTTTTTATCTTATTTCATTTATTTATTTATTTTTTAAACCCAATAGCTGATCTACAACACCTAGATCATCTATGACCCAGATCACCTATGCCTCCCCCCTTTTGAACCGGAATACTCAATGGAAAAAAGAGTAATTGCGTTCAAACTAGTAAACCAAGAGGCACAAAAACAAGCACTTTGCAGGTCAAGGTGACATTGTATGCAGCGAAGTCTGAGCGAAAATATCCTTTAGATTTTTTTTTCTCTTCAGGTCGCAGTTAGCATTTTTTAACACAAGGGGGCGCAACACAAGTAAAATTTTACGTCACCCAGTGTAATAGTATTTCAGGGAATGTTCAGCATTTAACTTTCACTTTCCTGTCGGAATATGATTATAGCTTCAGTGTAGACTGATACTAGAATATACAAAAGACTTAAGGAAAACTAAAGAATACGGATGAATTAACATCCTACTCTGGGCAATGCAGTTCCTCTTTCTTCACATAAAAAGTAAAATTACTTCATCAAATTGCGTGAAAAAGTTTGCTGGGTGACTATAGGGAAATTATTCCATCTGTAGGAGCCTTCCATAACATCATCTGTCTGAGCATCCATTGGAGAAGCGGGCAGTGGAAAACAGAGCCCCTGGGAACATGAGAGAGCGTCCCCTGTCATGTATTCCCGGCCTCTGTCTCCCATGCATCAACTCCAATCTTCCATACACTATAAACCAGCTTAGTCATCTACTATGTCCCAAGCTGCATCTTCACAAAGGTTTGTTTCCCTGAACTTATCACACATCCAAAGTGGCCGCATCTTGGAGTGTAACAAAGTCCGGTCAAACAAGACCTTGCTTCAGACAATCATGAGGTTAGCACTGGATACAGTGGCATTGGGGAATGTAGGCCTCCCAAGTGCAGCAAAATGGCCGCCAGAGGCAGAAAGGGGCGGGGCTACAAATCTCCCAGGTGAGGCAAGATGGCTGCCGGAGGAAGAGGCGGGGCCAGGGGCGGCAGCACTTCCAGGTGAGGCAAAATGGCCGCTGGAGGAGGAAGGGGCGGGGTCAGGTCCTGTCCCGGATGGGGAGGGACCGGAAGTAACATCACACACCCTGAAAGTGAGCACATGGGGGGAAGTAACTTCAGGGTGGGAGCAGGGCTCACCAAATTTTCTGCAAAGTCACACTATGTGGGCTTGTAAACATTGCAAGCGCGGCCGCCATTACAGGGAGGGGCTGTAGTCAACACAAAGGCATTACATTGTTCATTAGCAATACACATACCCCACTACATGCTTTCCTCTCTTGAATCTCTTAACTACGTTATACCTCCTCCTAGCAATCTAAAAACACCTTTCTTTCTGCTGGGCTTTCTGCTCATCTTCTGAAAACTTTCTACAGTCTCTTACCATACTCATTTCTGCTTATCTGTCCATAACCTGACATTTCTTTGTAAAACGTTTCTACATGTTTTGCATATTCCAAAACATCCTGTACTGATCCCTCATTCTATTCTACCTGCTTATTCTATCCTATTCGAAGTTTCTGGACACAGTAGTGTTTCTCTTGTAAAATCTGCTTTCTTCAAATCCTTCAAATATAACCTCTCTTTCCCACTCAGATTACAATGCACATTAATTCTACAAAATACAAGACAACTGGAACAGAAGGGTTAATTGAGAAAAGCTTTCAGTGACGTAACTTCAGTCCACTCTCTTATCAGCAACCCTCCCTCAATAATAAACACTGCACATTCTTTAAACTAGTCTGAAACATGCAAAGACTGATGATTGTTTTCAATGACCAAAACCTCAACAATATTCTTGAGACGTCAGCCGTCACACCACGGCTATATTCCCGCGTATATACCTTTTCACATATGAGAACATAACACGCTCAATCATAAAGGTATATATGCGTATCATAAATCTTCCTAACCTCACTAGTTTCCTAGGAGTAAGTGTCTGGCGCGCTCCCTCAGACTTAAACAGCCGAGTCCGCCCTTCTGACACATTAACCCTCACAGAATTTATCTCTTGGTCTTGTATACACAATTTTTAACCGTCTCAGACATAGCAGCCACAGCATACAAAATACCCCTAGACAGGTAACATGGTGATAATCGGGTGGACAGAACTAGAGTTATTACCTGCCTTTCAGTGAAGGTCCAGTCTGAATCAGATACAGGCAGATTAGCATTTGGAAATCAACTCACATCGGTAGATTAAAATAAAGCAATCTTACCGTGTTCTGTAGATTTTTGGGCCCCTGAGTTCCGCATGCTATCTGCCGGTCTCTATACGTTCCAGGCTCTGACCTCACAGATCCACCCGCCCACCCAGGGATGCCAATTTGTGCTGGATTATGGTTTTCTCCAGCAGGTTTCGGGGTATTTTGTAGCTTCCTAATTGTGTAGAAGCAGTATGCGCACACTGACCAAGTCAAACACGAGGTATCAATCTCATGCTCAAAATGGCTCTCTGGTCAGAAACACCCAGACAGCCCCTTTTATTGTAAAGCATAAAATGGGCGTGCAACAAATTACATCAGTAACATATAGGATTCTCATTTGTCGGATCATATAGAATCCCCCCTCCTTCCTGCCCACCTTCTCTCAAGTCCAATGTATAAGCAAGTCTTTGTCTTCCGAACATGTGCTTAAAACTGAAACTGAAAGTAGATATCTCTTTGTTGAAGAAGATCCTATGTTGGGGGATGGGCAGGACTGGGAAAACACTCAAGATGAACACATAAGCAGTAACATACCGTATATACCGGCGTATAAGGCGACGGGGCGTATAAGACGACCCCCCAACTGTCACCTTATACGCCGGTATTCAGTGGAGAAAAAAAAAAAAAATTTTATTACTCACCTCCCCCGGCGTCCTGTCGCGCTCCGGCAGGATGTCGCTCGCTCCGGCAGGCTGTCGCTCGCTCCTCGTCCCCGCCGCAGCATAGCTTTCTGAATGTGGGGCTTGAAATCCCCGCTTCCAGAAAGCTAATACACATGCCGGCAGCCATGACATCATTGAATGGCTGTGATTGGCTAAAGCACACGTGGCTTCAGCCAATCACACTATTCAATGACATCATTGAATGGGTGTGATTGCTAACACGTGCGCCTTCAGCCAATCACAGCCATTCAATGATGTCATTGAATAGTGTGATTGGCTGAAGCCACGTGTGCTTTAGCCAATCACAGCCATTCAATGCTGTCATGGCTGCCGGCGTGTGTATTAGCTTTCTGGAAGCGGGGATTTCAAGCCCCGCATTCAGAAAGCTATGCTGCGGCGGGGACGAGGAGCGAGCGACAGCCTGCCGGAGCGAGCGACATCCTGCCGGAGCGCGACAGGACGCCGTGGGAGGTGAGTAATAAAATTTTTTTTTTTTTACACTTTTTTTTTTGTATTACCGGCGCATAAGACGACCCCCGACTGCAGAGCAGATTTTTCGGGGTTCAAAAGTCGTCTTATACGCCGGTATATACGGTAACACTGTGATTTAACTCTTTCCTTATGCAGCAGAGTTCCACATTAGGCTGAAGTCACAAAACACACATAATACGTCTAGTTTAGTACAAATCGATAGACATTTTACACTGACTAATCATCATGTCTATCACAATATGTCTTAGCAAAAATTTGTACAGTCTGTTGGCACATATTTGAGATATTACAGTTGAAAATGTGAAAACATAACATTTTTCCTAAATGTTCCCAATTTTGGCGCTATTAATAAATATTCACAAATTCTATCGGTCTATTTTTAACTTCAAACAAAGTACAGTATGTGGCGAAAAAACACTGTCAGAATCACTGGGATCTGCCAAACCTTTATGCAGGTATTCTACGTTAAAGTGACACATGTCAGATTTCCAAAATTTGGCTCCGTCACTAAGGCGCAAACAGGCTTGGTCACTAAGGGGTTAAGGTTGCGTTTCTGATAAATGTCCATTTATGATGGAGTTTGAGTTTAGGGGGATTGACGATTTGTCTTCCAGGCTGAATCTCTCTGCTGGAGTGTTAGAACGTGTTACTCTGTCCCTAAACGCACTGCAGTCAAACTAATTTCCCTTTTCTTTCTCTAGAGATGGCTGGAACCCAATAAACCCATCCGGAAACAAGTGAAGGGTGAGTCAGAGCAGTCCTCAGAGGATTCCCCGTAACTGCCCAGCTCATACCCAAAGCAGGGGCAGTCCAAGAGTGCTCCATCCACAGACGCTCTATCGAAGGGGGAATCCTGTTGAAAATGAATCCCTGTGGTAGAGCGCTCCAGTTCATTCCACATTACCATGTAATAAAAAGTCCTGCCTAATCCCTGACTCAGAAAACTTCAGGCGTGCCCTAAAAACACTCCTCTTCAGGGAGGCATACCACATCTCCTAAACCAAACCCCTCTGTACCGCCCCCCCGATAACATGCTCCCTGACCTACTGACTGCAATCCCTACTAGCCGCCATCAACCACCGCCAGCAGTCACACTGATTCAGCCATTATACGGCCTAACCATTGTATATGTGTATAGCATCCCTCACTCTCCAGCCCGCCGTACCGCCAGCCCGCCATACCGGGCACATCTCCAGCCCGCCATACCGGGCACATCTCCAGCCCGCCATACCGGGCACATCTCCAGCCCGCCATACCGGGCACATCTCCAGCCCGCCATACCAGGCACATCTCCAGCCCTGTTACCTTCTGTATCCTGCCATTATCTGTAGTATGTGGCTCGTTGGAGCCCCGCACCACTGTCTACATCAACTGATTACTACATATACCCGTCGTTTTCATATTTTTGTACTCTAGTCTTTCTGTATCCCCCTGTTTTTGTAAACGCTGCGGAATACGTTGGCGCTATATAAATAACAGTGATTATTGTTATTTCTCTCTTTTTGACATTAAGCTGCAAAAGGTGGCGCAAGCCATGCATGCACCAAATTTTACTGCCTTTTGATCCATACTGCACTTTATGCCCAAAAAACGGGGTCTGGTTTGTCTGGAGGGGGCATTGCCACCCTGGATGGACTGAAATGATGTATAATTTATACCAGATCCCAGCTAGTGCCCATGTCTGTGTAGCTTACTGAGGTGCGAGACGCTTCTAATGTGTTCTGTCCCTCGGCCCTGAAGAAGGAGCATTACTATAGAACTGCCGGCTGACCCATCACCGTTACAGCAGGAGGCCCATATTAATCATTAGATGTCTTATCCCCATATTAACTGGAAACACGTTCAGTCCACGCAATTATCTGGTGAAGACGGAAATGTGTAGGGATCAATAATTAACAGGCTGCAGATTTGGATTTGTGATCCACAGAGATCTATTTAATATGCAGAAAAACTACAAGCGGTGCGCAACGCAGCGGACACGTAGGATGGTTAGCTTGTTTCACTCTGCTGAAAACAGAATGGACTGAATTGGTTTTGGGGACGAGTTCTTTAATTAGTTTTGGTCTCTGTTGTATCTTCACCATTTAAAGGTCAGATTTACAATCTTCTCCCATTATGTCACTGCCTCCTCCTGTTATGTCACTGCCTCCTCCTGTTATGTCACTGCCTCCTCCTGTTATGTCACTGCCTCCTCCTGTTATGTCACTGCCTCCTCCTGTTATGTCACTGCCTCCTCCTGTTATGTCACTGCCTCCTCCGGTTATGTCACTGCCTCCTCCCGTTATGCCCCTGCCTCCTCCCGTTATGCCCCTGCCTCCTCCCGTTATGCCCCTGCCTCCTCCCGTTATGCCCCTGCCTCCTCCCGTTATGCCCCTGCCTCCTCCCGTTATGCCCCTGCCTCCTCCCGTTATGCCCCTGCCTCCTCCCGTTATGCCCCTGCCTCCTCCCGTTATGGCACTGCCTCCTCCCGTTATGGCACTGCCTCCTCCCGTTATGGCACTGCCTCCTCCCGTTATGGCACTGCCTCCTCCCGTTATGGCACTGCCTCCTCCCGTTATGGCACTGCCTCCTCCCGTTATGGCACTGCCTCCTCCCGTTATGGCACTGCCTCCTCCCGTTATGCCCCTGCCTCCTCCCGTTATGCCCCTGCCTCCTCCCGTTATGCCCCTGCCTCCTCCCGTTATGCCCCTGCCTCCTCCCGTTATGCCCCTGCCTCCTCCCGTTATGTCTGCCTCCTCCCGTTGCGTCACTGCCTTCTCCCGTTGCGTCACCTGCCTCCTCCCGTTGCGTCACCTGCCTCCTCCCGTTGCGTCACCTGCCTCCTCCCGTTGCGTCACCTGCCTCCTCCCGTTGCGTCACCTGCCTCCTCCCGTTGCGTCACCTGCCTCCTCCCGTTGCGTCTCCTGCCTCCTCCCGTTGCGTGAGCTGCCTCCTCCCATTACGTGAGCTGCCTCCTCCCATTACGTGAGCTGCCTCCTCCCGTTGTGCCGCCTCCTGCCTCCTCCCGTTGTGCCGCCGCCTGCCTCCTCCCGTTGTGCTGCCTGCCTCCTCCCGTTGTGCTGCCGCCTGCCTCCTCCCGTTGCGCCGCCTGCCTCCTCCCGTTGCGCCGCCGCCTGCCTCCTCCCGTTGCGCCGCCGCCTGCCTCCTCCCGTTGCGCCGCCGCCTGCCTCCTCCCGTTGTGCCGCCGCCTGCCTCCTCCCGTTGTGCCGCCTGTCTCTCAGTAACTGTTCTGGTGCTGTTAGGTGCCGGGGAGCCAGGGATGTATTTCTTGTACCGCTCCCTGGATCCAGCCTCTGAGGATGGCAGCTATGGAGTGCACGGCAGTCTGATGAGACAGATTTCTGTGCCCCACGTAATCCTCAGTAGGTACTGCTGCGGGATGCAGGGAGCAGGCGAGTATGATATATGTATATATGTCCCCCGGCTCGCTGTCACCGTCAGGTTATGGCGCTGAACGATCCTTAATTGGTTTTCTGTATATTTATTCCAGGAGGTTTCCCTTGCTGCTTTGTCTTGAGAGTCCGTTTTTTTATACCAGACCCGAACAGCCTGCAGCAGGATCAAACCAGGTATTTCCATGTGATTTCATCCCTAGTACATGTACGGCGGGGTGCGCCGCATCTGCCATGACGGCACTTGGTTACATTATCCCCACACACGGTTGGGCCGGTGTACTTCAGTGGGACACGCTTTCTTATGGTGGAAATCACTGTAGCTTGCCCAGCCGGGACCCGTCCTGGTCAGAGACCATTGTGACTGTCCTAGAAATGGACCGACCGCAGCGACATCCATCAGAGGAGGCCTTCTCCCTTACTCCAATCCTTGTGTGAGAGATGGAAGCCGGTTGGATTAAGAAGAACCGATATATCCCTCCCCCCTCCAAGGAACGACAGCGCCATCGCCCACCACTCAGTCTCAACCTCCCGATCCCCCCATCTGTGGCGGTCGCTGACCTTTATGACAGGACCTAAAGCTGTCGTCACTGATTTCCTGTCGCACCATCACCCCTAGCACCAGTGTCAGATGTCTCCTATGTGTCCTGGCACTCAGTGGGGTCATCGGTGACAGTTTCTTATAGTCGTCTGTGCCCGAACCGTGTCAGTGCTGATGGCTATACAACTCCACAGATTCTAGAATGTTTGTAATTATAAAACCAACGAGAGAAGGGATAGCAGTCTTTTTATGTAGTACCACCACTCGTCTGCTCTGCTCACCTCTTGTCGCTCATTTGTGTAACCAGTGACGGTTGTCAAGCTCCACCGTACACAGTAGGTAAGACCTGTCCATTCACTACAGTCTAATGTCCTGCAATGCTAATCCAAAGAACAGCAAAAACACCAATGGAGAAAATATTCCTTACCCACTCCAATCTGGTAATAGGAATAATCCCCGGATCACCGACCCTTCTGAGTAATCAGTGATATAACATGTACTACTGTGACACTCAAGAAAGACGTCCAGAACCTCTTATACTCTTATATTGTATCACCGTCACCGCATCCTGAGGAGAGAGTTCCATAGTCTTACTGCTCTTACAGTAAAGACCCCCTTCTATGTTGTGTAGGAACCTATCCTCTACATGTAGAGCGCCCCCTTTTTACATTCCTAGGTATAATAGATGATAGGAGAGATCTTTGTACTGTCCCCTAATATATTATACATGGTTATTAGACCACCCCCTTGTTACAGTCCTGGGTATAATAGATGATGGGACAGATCTCTGTACTGACCCCTGATATATTATATATAGTTATTAGAGCGCCTCCTTGTTACAGTCCTGGTATAATAGATGATGGGAGAGATTTCTGTTCTGACCCCTGATATATCTATACATAGTTATTAGACCACCCCCTTGTTACAGTCCTGGTATAATAGATGATGGGAGAGATCTCTGTAAGGACCCCTGATATATTATATATAGTTATTAGAGCGCCTCCTTGTTACAGTCCTGGGTATAATAGATGGTTAGAGAGATCTCTATATTGTCTCCTCATATATTATACATAGTTATTAGAGCCCCCCTTGTTACAGTCCTGGGTATAATAGATGATGGGGGAGATCTCTGTACTGACCCCTAATATATATTTATTATTAAAGCACCTCCTTGTTACAGTCCTGGGTATAATAGATGATGGGGAAGATCTCTGTACTGATCCCTGGTATATTATACATAGTTATTAGAGCGTCCCCTTGTTACAGTCCTGTGTATAATAGATGATGGGAGAGATCTCTGTGCAGACCCCTGATATATCTATGCATAGTTATTTGAGCACCCCCCTTGCTACAGTTCTGGGTATATTAGATGATGGAAGACCTCTCTGTACTGACCCCTAATGTATTATATATAGTTGTTAAAGCGCCTCCTTATTACAGTCCGGGGTATAATAGATGATGGGGAAGATCTCTGTACTGACCCCTGATATATTATATGTAGTTATTAGAGCGCCCCCATGTTACAGTCCTGGGTATAATAGATGATGGGAGAGATCTCTGTACTGACTCCTGATAGATCTATACATAGTTATTAGAGCACCCCCTTGTTATAGTCCGGGGTATAATAGATGATGAGAGAGATCTCTGTATTTGCCCCTGATATGTTATACATAGTTATTAGAGCACCCCCTAGTTACAGTCCTGGGTATAATAGATGATGGGAGAGATCTCTGTACTGACCCCTGATATATTATATATAGTTATTAAAGCACCTCCTTGTTAGAGTCCGGGGTATAATAGATGATGGGAGAGATCTCTGTACTGACCCCTGGTATATTATACATAGTTATTAGAGCCCACCTTTGTTACAGTCCTAGGTATAATAGATGATGGGAGAGATCTCTGTACTGACCCTGATATATCTATACATAGTTATTAGAGCGCCCTCTTGTTAGAGTCCTGGGTATAATAGATGATGAGAGAGATCTCTGTACTGACCCCTGATATATTATACATAGTTATTAGAGCGCCCCCTTGTTACAGTCCTGGGTATAATAGATGATGAGAGAGATCGCTGTACTGACCCCGTATATATTGTATATAGTTATTAGAGCGCCCCCTTGTTACAGTCCTTGGTATAATAGATGATGGGAGAGATCTCTGTGCTGACCCCGGATATATTATATATAGTTATTAGAGCGCCCCCTTGTTACAGTCCTGGGTATTATAGATGATGGGAGAGATCTCTGTACTGACCCCTGATATATCTATACATAGTTATTAGAGCGCCCCCTTGTTACAGTCCTGGGTATAATAGATGATGGGAGAGATCTCTGTACTGACCCCGGATATATTATATATAGTTATTAGAGCACCCCCTTGTTACAGTCCTGGGTATAATAGATGATGAGAGAGATCTCTGTACTGACCCCTGATATATTATACATAGTTATTAGAGTGCCCCCTTGTTACAGTCCTGGGTATAATAGATGATGGGAGAGATCTCTGTACTGACCCCGGATATATTATATATAGTTATTAGAGCACCCCCTTGTTACAGTCCTGGGTATAATAGATGATGAGAGAGATCTCTGTACTGACCCCTGATATATTATACATAGTTATTAGAGCGCCTCCTTGTTACAGTCCTGGGTATAATAGATGATTAGAGAGATCTGTGTACTGACCCCTGATATATATATATATATATATATATATATATATATATATATATATATATATATAGATTAGAGCGCCCCCTTGTTACAGTCCTGGGTACAATAAATGATTAGAGAGATCTGTGTACTATAGATAGATATCTTTTTTTTATCTCAGCCATCTTTCTTTTTCTAAATTAAACTCCAATTTTGATAAGCTGTCTGGGTATTGTAGTCCGCCAATTCCCTTTATTACTTTAGTTCCCCGCCCAAGTTTGTACCCGCTCAAGCTCTGATATGTTTTTCTTGAGTACTGAATTTAAACTCGCCACCTTCATCCATAAAGCTCTCCATAGTACTGCCCCGCCCTACATTGTATCCCTCATCCACAGCACCCTGCCGCCCTTCATTGTATCCCTTCTGTCAATCCACCATCCAGCCCGGGGCCATACGCTCTACTAACAAAATCAGACTGAGTGCCACATTAAAGGGGTTGTCTCGCGCCAAAACGTTTTTCTTTTTTCCATAGGCCCCCCGTTCGGCGCAGGACAACCCCAAGGGATGTGTTAAAAAAAAAAAAAAATACATATTACTTACCCGAATCCCCGCTCTGCAACGTCTTCCTTCTTCCTTCTCCTTCCTTCACCAAGATGGCCGCCGGGATCTTCACCCACGATGCACCGCGGGTCCTTTCCCATGGTGCACCGTGGGCTCTGTGCGGTCCATTGCCGATTCCAGCCTCCTGATTGGCTGGAAGCGGCACATGTGACGGGGCGGAGCTACGCGATGATGCTTAGAAGGGGGCGGTGCCAGAACGCCGCTCGTGCCGGACCGAGCAGAAGGGGAGAAGACCGCACAGCGCAAGCGCGTCTAAAAAAGCAAGAAGACATCAGAATTAGACGGATCCATGGAGACGAGGACGCTAGCAACGGAGCAGGTAAGTGAATAACTTCTGTATGGCTCATATTTAATGCACGATGTATATTACAAAGTGCATTAATATGGCCATACAGAAGTATATACCCCCACTTGCTGCCGCGAGACAACCCCTTTAAGTTGAACCTCTCATTCCCACCTCCCAGACTTCTCCAGAGCAGCACCGTCCTCTGGAACGAGCTACCAAAAGCTATCCGCGCAAACCCTGATTCACAAATCTCCAGGCGTGCTCTAACAACGCAGCTCTTCAGGGAGGCATACCGCATCCCTTAAACTAAACCTTCTGTACTCCGCCTGTTTTTGTAAGCGCTGTGGAATATGTTGGCGTTATATATATATATAAAGATTATGATTATTACTGATGCCCAAAACTGTCCACAATATTCCATGTGTGGTCTGACCAGTGACTTGTAAAGAAGAAGAACAATGTTCTCATCATGCGCCCCCAGACCTCTTTGATGCTCCCCATGATCCTATTAGCCTTGGCAGCAGCTGCCTGACACTGGTTGCTCCAGTTAAGCTCACAGGTAACTAAGATCTCTACGTCCTTCTCCCTGTCGGTGTCCCCAGTGGTTTCCCATTAGTGTGTAATGGTGACATGGATCTCCCAGCCCGTGTGCAGACCCTCACATGTATCAGTGTTACCCCTCATTTATCTCTTTTCTGCCCCAACTGACCCAGATGCATCTGTAATCATCCACTGTTGTCTTGTGTTAATCACACAGTTTTGTATCCTCAGACCCTTTTACATTAGTTAGGCCATAGTAATGCCCTGCTGAACCATATTCACTGTCAGATTGTCGGGACGGTTGTTTCTACATGATTCTTTTGTTGTTTGTCTTCCAGACATTTGTACTTCTTACAGCTGAAGAAGGATATATTAGAAGGAAGGTAAGGAATCGCTTCTTTTCATCGGCCTGGGACTTCTGTGTGGGTTTATTGGTGTGCTGCAGTATGTGATGATGGATAAGGGTCTACAGAAACTAGCTTGGCCCCCTGGCTACATGCCCCATGCACATACTGGCTAGAGGTCTGGTACAGCCGGTAGGACATGTAAAGAGTAGGGAACGTGGTGGTGGTTGTAGTAAGGATGACATGGAAGCTTATTTAATACGTAAATGTCCATTTTGGTCCAGTTTAATATGTATGGCCAGTTTAAAAAATATAAAATAGTCCAAGCAGCCCATTTAATGTACTTGTTCAAAACACTTGTTGCCCGCAATATTTCACCACCATGGTGGTTTTTGTGCCTTTTGTTTTAGTAGGCGATTTGTACGGCCTTACAGTTATATAAGTTACACCACCACAAAGCTTAGGATTACTGGGCTTAGACTTAGTGTCTTGGGATAGCTTAGAGTTGGTAATACCCCGTTTCCCTAAAAATAAGACATACCCCAAAAATAAGCCCTAGGCTAATTTTTGGGGAGGCTTGAAATATAAGTCCTACCCTGAAAATAAGCCCTAGGTACACTACATAAAAAAAGAATACATTACCTATCAGGCTCAGTCCAGGTCCCTCCTGCTGATCTCTAGAGATTCATCGCGGTTCCCGTAGTCCTCAGCCACTTGTACAACATCACTTCCTGGTTACGGTATCCATAAATCCCCACTCCAGGATGCAATGGTTTGATGATTGACCGTTGCTCAGCCAATCAATGCAACACTAGATGATCCAATGCAATGACTGGGATTGGCCTCGGCTCAGCCAGTTCATAAATCCTGCCTCTACAACATGATGGCTATTGATTTGTTCTTCTACCACTGCTCAGCTAATCACAGCCATCGCATTGGTTCATCCAGCGCTGCAGCTGTCGAAGAACCAATCACAGCCATCGCTTCCTGTAGGCTGGATTTATGAGTCCCGTAACCAGGAGGTGATGTTGTACGAGCGGCAGAGGACTGCGGGAAGCACATCGGAGTTGTGGAGAGCATCGGAGGGACCTGGACCGAGCCTGCTAGGAAAAAGAATAAGACCTAGTGCCTCTTTTGGGGCAAAAAATAATATAAGACAGGGTCTTATTTTCGGGGAACCATGGTATAGCAGAAATCCATATAGCATGTAAATGGCCGTTGCAGTGTAAGAGCTTGGGCTGACCGCCTGCATTGGTCTGTCTTACGGGAGTGTCGTAAGGCTCGGCGCAGGCATTGATTACTGCAGACATCTGTTTAAGCAGAGTAGTGATGGCAATACAAAGAATAAACACCCCAGAAAAGCAGCCGCAGACTCTGCATCCCCACAATGTCAATGTCAATGAGCAAAAGGTAAAGATCATCTGATATCGATAGTAGGACCCCCAAAGCTGGAAGGAAGGCAAATGATGGTAATGGACGGAAGCAAAAGCCACCAGAAGAATAAATATAGTGCAAAGAATATTTCATATATACTCAAGAATTAATGAGAAGAATCAAATCGGCTGTGAATTATGTGACCTCTAAAAGAAAGACTGAGGTGCAAAGTCATGGCCAAAAATAAGAAGGGTGCACTTAAAGGGGTTTTCACAAAACGGACTTTCATCACCTGCCCATAAAATAAGTGGTAAGTCTGAGACCAGAGGTCCCATGTCCCCCTCTTCTCACCATGGACTAGTGGCACCCCCTGGTTTTGAGTGGGGGTTGGGCATCTTCAGTGGGGCTGCCACTGATAGCGGAGCACTTGTCAATCTCTGGGGTCGGCTGTTGGCGTAATGACCGCTCTAGTCCAGGTCTCTGCAGGCTGTTACACGGGGTGGGCGGTTGGCAGAACGACCGCTCTAGTCCAGGTCTCTGCAGGCTGTTACACGGGGTGGGCGGTTGGCAGAACGACCGCTCTAGTCCAGGTCTCTGCAGGGTGTTACACGGGGTGGGCTGTTGGCAGAACGACTGATCTAGTCCAGGTTTCTGCAAGCTGTTATATGGGGTGAGCTGTTGGCGAAACGACCACTCTAGTCCGGGTCTCTGCAGGATGTTACACGGGGTGGGCTGTTGGCGGAACGACTGCTCTAGTCCAGGTCTCTGCAGGATGTTACACGGGGTGGGCTGTTGGCGGAACGACTGCTCTAGTCCAGGTCTCTGCAGGATGTTACACGGGATGGGCTGTTGGCGGAACGACTGCTCTAGTCCAGGTCTCTGCAGGATGTTACACGGGGTGGGCTGTTGGCGGAATGACTGCTCTAGTCCAGCTGTCTGCAAGCTGTTACACAGGATGGGCTGTTGACAGAATGAGTGCTCTAGTCCAGGTCTCTGCCGGCTGTTACACGGGGTGGGCTGTTGGCGGAACGACTGCTCTAGTCCAGGTCTCTGCAGGATGTTACACGGGGTGGGATGTTGGCGGAACGACTGCTCTAGTCCAGGTCTCTGCCGGCTGTTACACGGGGTGGGCTGTTGACAGAATGAGTGCTCTAGTCCAGGTGTCTGCAGGCTGTTACACGGGGTGGGCTGTTGGTGGAACGACTGCTCTAGTCTAGGTCTCTGCAGGCTGTTACACGGGGTGGGCTGTTGGTGGAACAACCGTTCTAGTCCAGCTCTCTGCAAGCTGTTACACAGGATGGGCTGTTGACAGAATGAGTGCTCTAGTTCAGGTGTCTGCAGGCTGTTACACAGGATGGCCTGTTGGCGGAACGAACGCTCTAGTCCAGGTCTCTGCAGGCTGTTACATAGGGTAGGCTGTTGGCGGAACGACCACTCTAGTTCACGTCTCTGCAGGCTGTTACACGGGATGGGCTGTTGACAGAATGAGTGCTCTAGTCCAGGTGTCTGCAGGCTGTTACACGGGGTGGGCTGTTGGCGGAACGAACGCTCTAGTCCAGGTGTCTGTAGGCTGTTACACGGGGTGGGCTGTTGGCGGAACGAACGCTCTAGTCCAGGTGTCTGTAGGCTGTTACATAGGGTAGGTGGTTGGCGGAACGACCACTCTAGTTCACGTCTCTGCAGGCTGTCACACGGGATGGGCTGTTGGCGGAACGACCACTCTAGTTCACGTCTCTGCAGGCTGTTACACGGGACGGGCTGTTGGCGGAACGAATGTGATCACTTCTCTTGTGGTCATAAACTAGAGGATAAGGAGGAGAGTTAAGGACTGACGCTCCTTTTACACTGAGTTATGTAGACGCTGCAGAAGAGATAAGGTCCAAACATGAATAATGCTGCTGCTACATTTTCATCACAAAATTCATGTATTTAAGTGAAGAGTAAAGGCCCCGAAAGATGTTCATAGCCCTTAACCCCTTAGTGACGGCGCTTTTTTGTTTTTTCCTATTTTTGCCCCCCCCCCCCCCACTTTAAAAAAAATCATAACTCCTTTATTTATCCATCCACGTTGCTGTATGAGGGCTTGTTATTTTTGCGGGACGAGTTGTATTTTTCAATGGTAGTATGTAATGTACCATATAATGTACTGAAAAACGTGAATTCATGAATAGGTGAGTGCTGCCTCTGATTGGCTGAGCGCAGGGACCAATCAGAGGCAGCTCTCAGCTGTCATTCAATAGCTGAGACCTGCCTCTGATTGGTCACAGTGCTCAGCCAATCAGAGGCAGCCCATTCAGCAAGCGGGGATTTTAAATCCCTGCCTGCTGAATACTCCTCAGAGCACTGCAGGAGAAGAGCCGGCTGGACGCGGCTGTGCCCCGGCAGCTAAAGAAAGGTGAGTGTTTATTTTTTTTATTTCTATCACCATTTTTTGTTGTTTATCAGGGAAGGGCTTATATTTAAAGCCCTTCCCTGAAAAACAAATTCAGGATGCAGGCAGCTGGATCCCCTACCACAGCTGTCATCTGTGACAGCTGTGGTAGGGAATTCTTTATTTCCCACAGTGATGAATCTGTCACAGATATGGCACAGATTCCTTTGCTGCATCTGTCACAGATATGGCAGGTGCAGCAGGGAATTATTTTTCCTCATGGGGATGAAGGAAACATTTGCCGCATGTGGCAGATGTGTTCTTTATCCCCACGGGGTCACGGCAGCGGCAGACAGGTAAGTACTTTTTTTTACACTAAAATTTTAGTTTTTCAGGGAAAAGCCTATATGTAAAGCACTTCCATGAAAAACAATTAAGGGGTCCCGGCAGACCATTGTCTTCAATGGAGCCACATGGAACAGCAGCCGCGGCTCCATTGAAGACAATGCGTGCATTCCCTATGGTGCACGCATGTCCTATCTTTACAGGCACACACCATAGGGAATGCACTGATTCTAATAGAAGCATGTTTTTGTCCCCGCACATGCACGCACAAAAACACGCTTGTGTGAAGGAGTTAATACATCTAAAGCCATCTGCAGGTCAACGGCTATACATCAGATCCCTTCCTTGCACCAGGCTGGAGGCGATTTCTCAGTATTTTAATCTTTGAGTTACTGATAAGTTCATTTGGCAATAACCATACATAGAGAATCATCCGTTGCACCAGGTAAATGTATTAGCTGAAAGCTTACCGCATGGGAATGTCTACTGCTCTGCCATTACCGGGGCGCCTCTACTGCCACGACTGATAAATGGTTAACTCCGTTACTGCGGGGACTGCAGACCTCCAGGTTGGCGAGTGTCCCAGTAGATAATATGAATGCCTACTAGTAGTCCTCTAGGCCCCGTACCAACTATACAGGGAGGGAAGGTAGCAGACGTTTTATAGCAGCGGCAGTAGTTGTAACTCCATCCGGTGACGGAGAGAAGGGAATGGTCACAATATTGATTCCTGTGGTGAAGTCCAACACTCCCAGGATTCTGGCATTTACCTTCTTTACCATCCTATTTACCACCTTATTTACCATCTTGCTTCCTCCCACCACCCCTCATTGTTGGTTAAGCAGTTAGTGGGGGTGTCCATCTGCCCCATCGTGCTTCCTCCCACCACCCCTCATTGCTGGTTAAGAAATTAGTGGGGTATCCATCTGCCCCATTATGCTTTCTCCCACCACCCCTCATTGTTGGTTAAGCAGTTAGTGGAGGTGCCCATCTGCCCCATCAGTCTTCCTCTGACCACCCCTAATTCTTGGTTGTGATTAGCCCAGTGAAGACCCCACCTGCCATGGATTCTAACCTATTAAGCAATTATTATTGTAGTATATTGTATATAAATTCAGCTCCCATTGCAGTTGGTTTAAGGAAAAGCAATAGAATTAAATTTTAGAAGACTATTTTAAAAAAAAAGTTCCCAACTCCATCACTTCAAAAAACCTAACCAAAGGGGGGGCGTGGCCCGACTGAGCACCAAGATGGACGTTTGATCCCAGAGCTCCGAGAACTCACACTATTAAAAGCAACAAAAAGCATCACCGAAGGCACACCAACTTCCCCACTGGGTTCCCTGGACACCTCTCCACCGGCAGATGAATTGCCGCAGGCCAACCTGGCATCTGTCTGGTCGTCTGGAAGACTTGTTCTCTCCCCGTGCGCTCCTCTGACTCTGAGGTCCGGTCCTTGCCACCTGCTCCACCGGAGGAAGAGAATAGTGCCCCCAACCCTGCGGACTTCTCGCGGATGACTGAGAAAGTGAGATTACCGCGCTGCCTAGGCTCTCGCTGCCACCCGCCGCCATATCGGACCTCCCATACGGCCTCTCTATCTTTCCAGCGGTGGATGAGGAGCCTGTGTCTCCAGTGGTCCCCACGCCACCACTCCGGAGACTGGGGGAGACTTCGCTACATCAGCGGAGTTAAAGGGGTTGTCTCGCGCCGAAACGTTTTTTTTTTTTTCTTCAATAGGCCGCCCGTTCGGCGCGAGACAAACCCAAGGGATGGGTTAAAAAAAAAATATATATATTACTTACCCGAATCCCCGCTCTGCGACGACTTCTTTCTTCCTTCTTCAAGATGGCCGCCAGGATCTTCACCCACGATGCACCGCGGGTCTTCTCCCATGGTGCACAGTGGGCTCTGTGCGGTCCATTGCCAATTCCAGCCTCCTGATTGGCTGGAATCGGCACACGTGACGGGGCGGAGCTACGATGACGACGCGGGACCAGCTCTCCTGCACGAGCGGCCCCATTCACCAGGCAGAAGACCGGACTGCGCAAGCGCGTCTAAAAACGCCAGAAGACAGCGAATTTAGACGGATCCATGGCGACGGGGACGCCAGCAACGGAGCAGGTAAGTGAATAACTTCTGTATGGCTCATAATTAATGCACGATGTACATTACAAAGTGCATTAATATGGCCATACAGAAGTGTATGACCCCACTTGCTGCCGCGAGACAACCCCTTTAACTACTGAGCCTACCTCTTCTGCTGGTCCCCGCGCCGCTGACCGCGGCCGCTCCGGGGACTGTGAGAGGTCTCTCTGCCCTGTCGAAGCTTGGTGCAGACCCTGCCTCCTATGCTGGCCCAGCGCTGCTGTCCGCTGCCACTCCGGAGGTCCTGACCGAATACTCTTCTGCACCAGAGCTTGGTGAAGAGATTGCCGCCCCTGCAGGTCCCGCGATTCCATCTGCTGCTGCTCCAGGTTCTCTAACCAGTATCTCTGCTCGACCGAAGTGGGGAAGAGACTCCATCTTACAAGAAAATCTCCCGCCTCTGACGCCCACCATTTTGAGGGATCAGAACAATCTATCTCACTCGGTGGAAACTAGAGGTGAGTGTATAAAGATTATTAACCCCTCGCTGCCCGCACTTGCTGTGCAAGAGGTCCTGAACTGTATTCCTGCAACAGAGAGGGCTGAGAGAGAGATTCACACATTACCCAACCCTACTTTACAGTCAACTGGACCCAAAAGCGTGATCTCTGTGCATTTCTGGGAAACTAATCGGTCTCCCTTTAACCCCTCATCTTTAAAACTTACCGCAAAATCTCACTCTAAACAAAATATAGATAAACACCACTCCAATAAATCCTATTGTGCATTTGAAGAGAGCACAGTGTCTTCTAGAGGGAAAGGAGCACACAGAGGGGCGCAACAGGCACTTAAACCAAAGTCCAAAGCTCAGAAACAAATCCACATTTCTCCCTCAGCAAGCCCACTTAAACAAAGGCAAAAACGTATGACAGACCTACCAGAAGATTTACCAATTTCTAACATGGAAGACATGATATCTGAAATGCCTACTTCTGAAAAACCGGTTACAGAAACCTTCATGATAGAAATGGTAGTAGCTTTAAAGAACTCTTTACAAGCTAACTTTGCCTCACTGACATCTACACTGAAGGCTAACCTAGCGGAATTTTTTTTTTTCATTCAATAGTTTTTTATTGTTTTCTGATAAAGGTTACAGAAATAGAGAGAGAAATCACGTTTTAAGTATAGACAGTTTACATAAGTCTTGTATACGTGGTATTCATTTATGCATAACAGAAGAGTAAGCAGTATTCATAACCATCGAGTAACCTATCGAGGTTAGTTGGTGCGAAATAAACAGTTTGGAACTGGTTTGAAACATGGTGTAAACATGTTTGTGAGAGGGAAGGGGGGGGGAGTGGGGGAGGGGGGAGTGGGGGAGGGGGGGTTGGGGTGTGTTAGACGTTTAAGGAAGGTGTAAAGTAAGGGATGTTTGTTAGTGATATAATGAGAAGTACAGATTCACCGAAAATTTTTGTTTAGGGATGAAATGTGTTGGTCCAAGGCTTCCACATCATTTCAAATCCATTGATGTCATTGTGTCTGAGGGCTAAAATTTTTTCGTACAGGCAGTGTTCCGATACTAGGTTGATGAGGTCGGTCAACGTTGGAACTATCTCAGATTTCCAACATCTAGCTATGAGGGATTTTGTTGGTAGGAATATATGACCCACCAGTTTTTTGGGATGAGTGGGCATTTTGACTGTGTTTAGGAGCAGCAAAGCAAGCTCTGGAGAAAAAGGGAGTCTGAAGGCAGTGAGTCTATATATAAGATTATATACTTCTTTCCACAATGGGATTAGAAGAGGGCATGACCAAAAGATATGGATGAGGGAGCCTTTATTATTGCAATTTCTCCAACATCTGTCGCTATCGGAAAGACCCCTTCTGGTTAAGACCAGAGGGGTGAAGTACCAACGTGTAAGGAGTTTCAAATGTGTCTCGATTAGGTTTGCGCTCTGCGATGATTGTCTAGCCCATTCAAAGGCCCTGAGCCATGGATCTAGGGATATTTCCTTCCCAGAATCCTTGCTCCAGTTAATAAGATGGCATTTGCCTGGTGGTTTCAGGTTTCCTGAGAAGATGTCATTGAATGTTCGGGTGTTCATTTTGATTTGTGGTTCATCTAGGAATGAAGCAATTATTTTAGGAATTTTGATGTTATCTAGTTGGTGGTTATGTAAGAAGGAGGAAATTTGAGTGTATTTATAGATGTCTGAGTGTGGGAGGTCGAATTTGTTGGTCAAGTCCCGAAAGGGGAGGAGTTTATTTGAGAAGAAGAGATCAGATATAAATTTAAGGCCCTGCCTGGACCAAGACCCTGTATTTAAGTTAGGTATCAGAAGTTCTAAGATTTCCACCGGTATTTTCAGGGGAGTAGGAGGAGTGGAGTTGTTGAGATTTCGTGTCAGATCGGTCCAGGCTTCTATTGATGCTCTCATTGGTAGAGAGAAGTGAGAGCTTATTAAAGGTTTTGATGTTGTAAGGTGTATATTGCCTATGATAGATGTGATTAGAAGATGCTTTAAAGGTTTTAGATTATTAAAGTCCCTTTCCAGGGAGGGCAGCTGATTTTTGAGTTGTGTCTTGTCCAGGCTCTTAAGTTGTTGAGGATAGTGGATTTGCGATACGAGTCTAGGTTGGGAAGACCTAAACCTCGTTGGCGCCTGTTTAATCTTAAGATGGAAAGTGCAATTCTTGTTTTTTTATTCTGCCATACAAATTTGGAAAGTTGACTTTGAAATCTGTTGAGAAGGGTTTTTGGTATCGGTATTGGTAGGGTGCGAAAATAGTGTAGGATTTTAGGTAAAGTCATCATTTTATAAATAGTGACGCGGCCTAGCCATGAGAGAGGGTATGACTGATAAGTGTCGAGTTCTTTTTGAAGGTCTACTAGGAGCGGGGGGAAATTTGCCCCTACCAGACGCGATGTGGGGAAGCTTAAAGGGGTTGTCCCGCAAAAGCAAGTGGGGGTATACACTTCTGTATGGCCATATTAATGCACTTTGTAATGTACATTGTGCATTAATTATGAGCTATACAGAAGTTATTCACTTACCTGTTCCGTTGCTGGCGTCCCCGTCTCCATGGTGCCGTCTAATCTTCAGCGTCTAATCGCCCGATTAGACGCGCTTGCGCAGTCCGGTCTTCTCCCTTCTGAATGGGGCCGCTCGTGCCAGAGAGCGGCTCCTCGTAGCTCCGCCCCGTCACGTGTGCCGATTCCAGCCAATCAGGAGGCTGGAATCGGCAGTGGACCGCACAGAAGACCTGCAGTCCACCGAGGGTGAAGATCCCGGCGGCCATCTTCACAAGGTAAGTAAGAAGTCACCGGAGCGCGGGGATTCGGGTAAGTACTTCCCCTTTTTTTTTTTTTTATCCCTGCATCGGGTTTGTCTGGCGCCGAACGGGGGGGCTATTGAAAAAAAAAAAACCCGTTTCGGCGCGGGACAACCCCTTTAAGTTTATACCTAGGTATGGGATGGACTTGGGTTGCCATTGAAAGGGAAATTCTTTTTGTATATCTTTTTTTTGAGTTTCCTGTATGTTTATGCCTAGAATTTGTGATTTAGTAATATTCAATTTATAATAGGATATTTCCGAAAATGTTTTAAATATTTTTTGCGTTATTCTTAAGGATGAGATTGGGTTGGAAAGCGTAAGCAGAATGTCGTTGGCAAATAAGCTTATTTTGTGTTGTCTTGAGCTAGCTGCTATTCCCTGAATATCTGGGCAGGTTCTTATATATTCCGCCAGGGGTTCCATAACCAGGGTAAATATTAGTGGCGAAAGCGGACAGCCCTGGCGTGTGCCGTTAGTGATTGGGAAGGATGATGATAGCATACCGTCAGCAAAGATTTTTGCCGATGGGAAAGTATACAGGGCTTGGATAGCTTTGAGTATGTTGCCAGAAAATCTGAATTTTTTTAAGGTGGCAAAGGCATAATTCCAATGGAGCCTGTCAAAGGCTTTTTCAGCGTCAAGGGCGAGTAAAACTGAGGGAGTGTGTGTGGTTTCGAGTTTGTGTAAAAGGTTGAGTATCCTTCTAGTTCCGTCTGAAGCTTGTCTATCTTTAACAAAGCCGACTTGATCTGAATGGATTAGTTTGGGTAATATGTTTAAAAGTCTTAGTGCTAATATTTTGGCGTAAATTTTAATGTCACAGTTTAATAGGGATATTGGCCTAAAGTTGGAGGGTGAGGTGGGGTCTTTCCCTGGTTTGGGGATTGTTATTATTGTGGCTTCCAACATTTCAGTTGGAAAGAAACCTTCATTGATTCCTTGGTTGCATGCTTTAGTTAGGTGTGGGGCTAGGAGTGTTGAGAAGAGTTTATAGTAATCATTAGAAAACCCGTCAGGGCCTGGAGCTTTATGGGGTTTTAAGGATTTAATATTATCTATAATTTCGTTTGGTGTTAAGGGGGCATTGAGGAGGTTAAGCTGGGAATCTGAGAGTGTGGGAAGATTTATTCCTCTGAGAAATTGTTCAATGTTGGATGCGTGGGGTTGGGGGGTGGAGGGGTCATCTTTTAAATTATACAGGTCTTTGTAATATTGACAGAAGGTTTCTATTATGTGGTTGGGGTGGTAAATTTTATTGTTGTGGTTATGTGGGTCATAGAGATATGGGATTTTGGTTCTGGAGATCTTTTTTTTGATCAAGTTTGCCATCATGCGTGTGGGTCTGTTGTTTGATGAGTAGTAAGTTGCTTTTGAGGATCTCATTTCTTTTTCATAATTGTCTATCAGTAGATTTCTAAGTTTTTGTCTGAGTTTGAATAGTTCGTTGTGTAGGGAGTCAGAAAGGGATTTGGACAGTTGGCTTTCTTTTTCAGTGATTTGTGATAAGAGTTCGTTTAGTTGGTGGGTTTTTTCTATCTTGCGCTAATTTTTATTAAAGTTCCTCTAATGTAGGCTTTGTGAGCGTTCCAGATGGTGGTGGGAGAGATATCTGGGGTTGTGTTAATTTTAAAGTATTCTTCTATAGCGGAGGAGATGTCTGCTTGGTTTTTTGGTAATTTCATGAGGAACACATTGTTTCTCCATGTTCTTGGCCTTTCGTTAGTTTGACCCAGGGAGATTGATATTGAGACGGGCGCGTGGTCGGACCATGTGGCCGTACCTATATGTGCTGATTTGATAAGGGGTAGAGCAGACCTATCTGTTAGGATTAGGTCGATCCTGGAGAATGACTTATGTCTTGAGGAGTAGAAAGTGTATTCTTTTGCTGATGTATTGAGACATCTGAAGGTGTCAAATAAGGCATTGTTGTGGAGCCAGGGAAGTAGCGGAGGGGTGGATCTCGTCGATCCCTTTGTAGAGTCGAGTATGTTATCCGGTACAGAGTTGAAATCCCCACATATTAGTAAGGTGCCTTTCTCAGATTTTCTTATTTTTTTCATTATCTTGTTTAGAAAACGAACTTGGGCAGAGTTTGGGGTGTAGATGTTGGCGATTGTGAACGGCTTGCCATTAACGTGGCCTGACAGGATCAGATATCTCCCTTTAGTGTCCGCTTTTTGGTGGGTTACATCTAATTGCAGTGAGTCTTTAAAAGCTATCAAGACTCCTGCTTGCTTTTTGGAGGAGCATGCTTTAAAGATTTTTGGACATTTTTTATGCGTTATAGTTGGGCATGCGTCAGAGGCAAAGTGTGTCTCTTGTGTGCATATTATTTCGGCTTTTGAATTGATCTCCTCCTTCCAGAAAGAGGACCTTTTAAATGGCGAGTTTAGCCCGTTTACATTTAAGGATAGTATTTTTGTGGACATTTTTGTTTATGCAGCATTGATTTGAGGGTCTGTGGAAGCCTTGTACAATTCGGTGAAGAGTGGAAAAGAGGGAGAGCAGGAACATATAAAGATATAACACTTGTTTTGCATTTGTAGAGAATTACATTAGCATTTATATAACTGTGTGGTTTCCTTAGTAATGCAAAGTAAAAATGTAAAAATCTTAAACAACAAACAATTTTAGATTTAGTAATCTTGGTTGGGGTTGGGGTAGTGGACATGAAGCACGTCGGTTCAGCCAAGTGCGTGTGCACGCTGAATAAATGGGGGGACGAGAAAGTTCGCCTGTTGAGGAGCCTTCCAAGGGCGCAGCCACCTTAATGGTTGTTATGGGTAAATGGCAGATCCGCTTGAGGATTTAGGTCTGGGTCCATTCTTGGGTTTGCTTTCCTTGTTTCCTCGGAGGGGGTTGGGAGTGCTGTGGAGATGGTATCTTTACTCCCCAGGACTTTGGTAGTTGATGGACGTCTTCTGGTTTTTGAAGGACATGTGTGGCGTTGTCCTTACGTATTATAATTTTTGCTGGAAAGCCCCAGCGGTATAGTATATTGGCTTGATGTAGGGCTGCAGTGATTGGTTAAAATGTTTTCCTCTCACTCATGGTGACTAGTGAGAGGTTCGCGAAGAGTCGGATGTTAGAGAAAGGAGCTGGAAGTTGATTCTTTTTGCGGGCCGATGCCATCAGGGCTTCCTTTATATGGTAAAAGTGGATTCTCGCTATAGTGTCTCTCGGATTAGATTCAGGTACAAATTTTGGCCTGGGGAGCCTATGGGCTCTGTCGATGGTTAAATCATATGGAGTGGCCTCCGGGAGGAGAGTTGACATGATTTTTTTTAAATGGTTGGACAGTTCAGATGGTACAATAGACTCAGGGATACCACAAAAAATGTTATATTATTTCGTCTATTTCTGTCCTCAATATCGGCGAGCTTGGTTTTAAGCTGGGATACTTCTTCTACCAATTCATAGTGCGCGTCGATTAAGGTATTATGGGATTGTGTTATTTCTCCCATTTTATTTTCGGTGTGTGACACTCACTCTCCAATAGAATCGATTGTGTTTCTTATGGATGAGTTGAGAGATTTGAAGCTGGCTTGGAAGGAGTCGCTGAGGGCCACTACCATGTTTTTGATGAAAGCTTCTGAGGCTGGCTGGGATGACGATGGTAGGGACGTTATAAAATTATGTAGAGATTCTGGTTGGTTGTCAGGGGAGCTCCCTTCATCTGTTCTAGGGCGCTGTTTCAATGGGCTATCCGATGGGGAGTACATTGTAGGATGAGAACCCTGCTTTGTAGGCACAGATGTGGCTGCAGACATTTTGTTGTGAGCCTGTGGGGGGGATTTCTGTCTTTTCCCTCCTGTCAGGGTGTAGGGTGAGATGTGTGGGCAATCACTCATCAGATCACCGGGTTCACAATTTAGCAGGGAGGTCTTAATAAGTTCTGACCGGGACCGCTGTTTGAGTGGATTGTCTGGAGCTATTTCAGCCTGATGAAGATGGCCATGCTGTGTGGAGACTGAGATGGCCGCCGCCATTTTAGTGTGGGGCTGTAATGGGGGGCTCTGTCCCTCTTTGCTGTTCTGACTGTGTGGAGAGGGTGGCGAAGTCTCACTCACCAGATCCTGCAGTTCCCGGTCCGGGGGTTGGCGATCTGCGTGGTCCGAGTCAGTGTCGGCACTCTCCTCCTCTCTGCATGCAGTTTGTGAGATGGGAGAAGCCGGGAGGCTGTCAGCTCTCAGGCCCGGGACCTCCATCGGGAGGAAGAACTCCTCTAATCGTCTCGGCTGAGACCGGGAGGGACGACGTCGGGTCATTGCTGTGCTGAGGAGAGCCGGAGGCTTCACTGCACTGTAACAGGTGAGCGGAGGGCTGCTTTTTCTGTAGATTTTCGGTGGTGTCGGCACAGAGCGTACGGACTATGCTGCCATTTTCAAGCTCGGCTAGGCCACGCCCCCCAACCTAGCGGAATTTGATGAGAGAGTTACACATACTGAAAACAAAATAGGCGAGCTGACTCCTTCACATAATGATCTTATCGACTCACTATGCTCTGTCAGACGAGGTGGATAAACTGAAATCCGAACTAGCTGACATGGAAGACAGGGATCACCGTAATAATGTTAAATTCAGAGGGATTCCAGAAAACGGTCTCACCTGCGGAGTTAACTAAATACCTACATTCACCCAGATGTGTCATCCACAGAGTTAATTATCGACAGAGCTCACAGACTGCCCAAACCTAAATTTATAGCAGAAAATATCCCAAGAGATGTCATCGCACGCATCCATTACTTTCACATTAAGGAGGCCGTAATGCAGACAGTTCGGAAAACAAACCAACTACCAGCGCCTTTCGGAGACGTGCGTCTCTACATTGACCTGTCTCAGGCCACTCTGCAGGCGAGAAGAAAATTTGCTGCTATTACCAACACCCTCAGGCAGGAAAAAAATCAATATAAATGGGGTTTTCCTCCTAAATTGATTGATCAAAAAGATGGAATAACCCATGTTCTTTCCAAACCAGAGGAAGCAGCTGACCTATTATCTTCATGAAATCTACAACTGAGCGATACCACTCCAATGGCTCCTACCGGACGTCCCAGGGTCTGCGAGAAGATCCCTTCTGCCAGGAATTTGGAGGGCTGAATAATTAACATCGCCGTCTCAGGTGGTATTTGAATTTATCACAGTGAGTTCTCAAGTATGTTGAACTTTGCGCTCCCCCAAGCACAAGCCCAATTTATACTTCAAGGACTTGTTGTTTCCAATCTACCCTTTTGAGATTCTTTACTAGAATCTTATTTTATGTTCTTAAAAATGTTCGACTATTTTGTTAGTTTCAGACATCCGACTGCTTTCCCAATGGCACATAGCACCCATCTCATGATAAAATGGCTTTTAAGCTTCTTTCCAGAAATGCAAATGGCTGAACTCCCCATTTAAAAGGTCCGCAGTGTGGAAAGAGGCCCTTACATCCAAAACTGATATACTCTGTGTTCAGGAGACTCACTTCGATGCCTCCGCATGCCCAAAAATGCTCCATAACATCTTTATGGCCTGCGCCTCCGAAAAGAAGGCAGGCGTCTTGATAGCATTCAGAGATACTGTGTCCACGGAAATCTCCTTTATAGAACAAGACCCCAAAGGAAGGTTCATACTCCTGTCTAGTACCTTAAACTCAATTCCCTTCACCATACTTAATGTTTATGCACCTAACTCCGCACAAATAAGATTCCTAAATAAAACTATTAGGAAGCTACGGAGACACGAAAAAGGCAGATTAATAATATGTGGAGATTTTAACCTAATCGCAGATAGCTCTATAGACACATCCGCTAGTCTCCCTAGAAGAACTCCTGTCCTACAGCCCTGGATCCAGGAGGAAGCGCTATACGATGTATTTAGATGTTTAAACGCCTCATCCAGAGAATACACTTTCTTCTCCGCTCGCCATAGATCTTTCTCACGAATAGATTTAATTTTAGCGGACAGAGGGTGTTTGTCTTTTGTTACAGATGCACAAATAGGCCCTGCGACTTGGTCCGATCATGCGCCAGTTTCAGCTACTTTTACGTGGGGTCATGGCATGGGGGGAGCAAAATCTTGGAGAAACAACCTCTTCTTGATGGGGATCCCACAAAATCTGAAGAGAATATCTGAGACCTTGTTGGAATTTCTCTTGATCAATTCCACACCGGAAGTTTCACCTTTTACAATCTGGAACACACATAAGGCCTATATAAGGGGGGTCCTCATTAAGATGTGTGGCAAACACAAAAAAGCAAAGGAGGCTCAAATATCTGAGATCCTCTTACAGATTTCTGAAAAAGAAAAAATTCTCCAATCCTCGACCTCTGACTCAGACCATGCCCAGCTTTTCTTGTTAAGACAGATATTGTGCAATCTCATGTTGGAGAGTTTTGATAAATCTTTGAAGTTCTCTCGGGCTAATTTCTATACATCGTATAACAAACCTTCACGCTTGTTGGCAAAAATTGCGAAAAATAAAGGCTAAGATCCCTTATATTTCATGCACAGATACTCCGAGAGGAATGGTGTTCCACCCAAAACAGATAGCTAACGCCTTTCAAAGTAGATCCTTGAACGAACCCATATCTCACAAAGAAATCTTAGACACTATCAAAATACTAAAATCTCAAAAATCCCCGGGTCCAGATGGATTCTCAAACGAGTATTACAAACACTTTGCAGAAATCCTGACTCCCCACTTGTCCCTAGCATTTAACCAAATCATATCGCAAAGTAAGTTACCATCAGAAATGCTGGAAGCAACAATAATCACTATACCCAAACCAGGTAAGGACCCCTCCATTATATCTAACTATCGACCCATCTCCCTACTAAATTGTGATACAAAACTTTATTCAAAAATGCTGGCCCAACGACTAGAGATGAGCGAACGTACTCGTCCGAGCTTGATACTCGTTCGAGTATTAGCGTGTTCGAGATTCTCGTTACTCGTAACGAGCACCACGCGATGTTCGGGTTACTTTCACTTTCATCTCTGAGACGTTAGCGCGCTTTTCTGGCCAATTAAAAGACAGGGAAGGCATTACAACTTCCCCCTGCGACGTTCAAGCCCTATACCACCCCCCTGCAGTGAGTGGCTGGCGAGATCAGGTGTCACCTGAGTATAAAAATCGGACCCTCCCACGGCTAGCCTCAGATGCGTTGTGACATAGCTGAGGGACAGTGCTATCGTGTTGGAGCTGCTGTAGGGAGAGTGTTAGGAGTTAGTGTAGGCTTCAAGAACCCCAACGGTCCTTCTTAGGGCCACATCTAACCGTGTGCAGTAGTGTGGAGGCTGCTTTTTGCAGTGTTGCACATTTTTATTTTTTGGTATATCGGCCGTGCAGAGCATTGCGCCCTGCAGTAATACTCCAGGGACAGAATTGTGTAGGCAGGGCCAGAAGACATATATTATTGATTGAATATACGCAGTGGTCCTTTTCCAAAAAATATTGGACAAAAAATCTATTTGGCCTGCCTGTCACTGTGCTCAGTGTTCTGGGTCCGTGTGTGCTGGGTGTAGTAGTTCTACAAATAAATACGCAGCCAGCTAAGTGTTACAGCAGGCGTGCACCAAATTATTTCCTGGCGTTCCGTAAGCGAAGTCAGCCTCCAACCACAGGCCAATAGGCGGCACATTTAATTACAGCGTTCTGTTTCTGCACTACTGGTAATACAGCATGCTGAGGGGTAGGGGTAGGCCTAGAGGACGTGGACGCGGGCGAGGACGCGGAGGCCAAAGTCAGGGTGTGGGCACAGGCCGAGCCACTGCGGTGGCCAGGGGTAGAGGCAGGGCCAGACCGAATAATCCACCAACTGGTTCCCAAAGCGCCCCCTCGCGCCATACCACCCTGCAGAGGTCAAGGTGCTCTACGGTGTCGCAGTTTTTCACAGAGACGCCTGACGACCGACGAACTGTGGTGTGCAACCTTTGTCGCGCCAAGATCAGCTGGGGAGGCACCACCACCAGCATGCGCAGGCATATGATGGCCAAGCACCCCACAAGGTGGGACGATGCCCGTTCACCGCCTCCGGTTTGCACCACTGCCTCTCCCCCTGTGCCCCAACCTGCCACTGAGATCCAACCCCCCTCTCAGGACACAGGCAGTACCATCTCCTGGCCTGCACCCACACCCTCACCTCCGCTGTCCTCGGCCCCATCCAGCAATGTCTCTCAGCGTAGCGTCCAGGCGTCGCTAGCGCCACTGTTTGAGCGCAAGTACGACGCCACGCACCCGCACACTCAAGCGTTAAACGTGCACATTGCAAAATTTATCAGCCTAGAGATGCTGCCGTATAGGCTTGTGGAAACGGAGGCTTTCAAAAGCATGATGGCGGCGGCGGCCCCGCGCTACTCGGTTCCCAGTCGGCACTACTTTTCCCGATGTGTCGTCCCAGGCCTGCACGACCACGTCTCCCGCAACATTGTACGCGCACTCACCAACGCGGTTACTGCCAAGGTCCACTTAACAGACACGTGGACAAGCACAGGCGGGCAGGGCCACTATATCTCCCTGACGGCACATTGGGTGAATTTAGTGGAGGCTGGGACAGAGTCAGAGCCTGGGACCGCTCACGTCCTACCCACCCCCAGAATTGCGTGCCCCAGCTCGGTGGTGGTATCTGCGGCGGTGTATGCTTCCTCCACTAAACCACCCTCCTCCTCCTCCTACGCAACCTCCGTCTCGCAATCAAGATGTGTCAGCAGCAGCAGCACGTCGCCAGCAGTCGGTGTCACGCAGCGTGGCAGCACAGCGGTGGGCAAGCGTCAGCAGGCCGTGCTGAAACTACTCAGCTTAGGAGAGAAGAGCCACACGGCCCACGAACTGCTGCAGGGTCTGACAGAGCAGACCGACCGCTGGCTTGCGCTGCTGAGCCTCCAACCGGGCATGGTCGTGTGTGACAACGGCCGTAACCTGGTGGCGGCTCTGCAGCTCGGCAGCCTCACGCACGTGCCATGCCTGGCCCATGTCTTTAATTTGGTGGTTCAGCGCTTTCTGAAAAGCTACCCCCACTTGTCATACCTGCTCGGAAAGGTGCGCCAGCTCTGCGCACATTTCCGCAAATCCCACACGCACGCTGCCACCCTGCGGACACTGCAACATCGGTTTAATCTGCCAGTGCACCGACTGCTGTGCGACGTGCCCACACAGTGGAACTCTACGCTCCACATGTTGGCCAGACTCTATGAGCAGCGTAGAGCTATTGCGGAATACCAACTCCAACATGGGCGGCGCAGTGGGAGTCAGCCTCCTCAATTATTTACAGAAGAGTGGGCCTGGTTGGCAGCCATCTGCCAGGTCCTTGGAAACTTTGAGGAGTCTACCCAGATGGTGAGCGGGGATGCTGCAATCATTAGCGTCACCATTCCTCTGCTATGCCTCTTGAGAAGCTCCCTGCAAAGCATAAAGGCAGACGCTTTTGAATCAGAAACGGAGGCGGGGGAACACAGTATGTCGCTGGATAGTCAGAGCAACCTCATGTCTATATCTCAGCACGTTGAGGAGGAGGGGGAGGAGCATGAGGAGGAGGGGGAAGAGACAGCTTGGCCCACTGCTGAGGGGACAGATGCTGCTTGCCTGTCATCCTTTCAGCATGTATGGCCAGAGGAGGAGGAGGAGGAGGAGGGAGAGGAGCATGAGGAGGAGGGGGAAGAGACAGCTTGGCCCACTGCTGAGGGTACAGATGCAGCTTGCCTGTCATCCTTTCAGCATGTATGGCCTGAGGAGGAGGAGAATCCTGAAAGTGATCTTCCTAGTGAGGACAGCCATGTGTTGCGTACAGGTACCCTGGCACACATGGCTGACTTCATGTTAGGATGCCTTTCTCGTGACCCTCGCGTTACACGCATTCTGGCCACTACGGATTACTGGGTGTACACACTGCTCGACCCACGGTATAAGGAGAGCCTTTCCACTCTCATTCCCGAAGAGGAAAGGGGTTCGAGAATGATGCTATACCACAGGGCGCTGGTGGACAAACTGATGGTAAACTTCCCATCCGACAGCGCTAGTGGCCGAAGGCGCATTTCCGCGGCCCAGGTAGCAGGGGAGGCGCAGAGATCAGGCAGCATGTACAGCGCAGGCAGGGGAACACTCTCTAAGGCCTTTGACAGCTTTATGGCTCCCCAGCAAGACTGTGTCACCGCTCCCCAGTCAAGGCTGAGTCGGCGGGAGCACTGTAAAAGGATGTGAGGGAGTACGTAGCCGATTGCACGACCGTCCTCGGTGACGCCTCTGCCCCCTACAACTACTGGGTCTTGAAGCTGGACACGTGGCCTGAACTCGCGCTGTATGCCCTGGAGGTGCTTGCTTGTCCTGCGGCTAGCGTCTTGTCAGAGAGTGTGTTTAGTGTGGCTGGGGGAATCATGACGGATAAGCATACCCACCTGTCAACCGACAGTGCCGACAGGCTTACACTCATCAAGCTGAACAAAGCCTGGATTTCCCCAGACTTCTCTTCTCCACCAGAGTACAGCAGCGATACATAAACAATACGTAGGCTGCACCCGCGGATGGAAGCATCGTTCTCTATCACCATCCAAAACGGGGACCTTTTTGCTTCATCAATCTGTGTATAATATTCATCCTCCTCCTCCTGCTCCTCCTCCTGAAACCTCACGTAATCACGCCGAACGTGCAATTTTTCTTAGGCCCACAAGGCTCAGTCATATAATTTTTCTAAACAATTTTTATACGTTTCAATGCTCATTAAAGCGTTGAAACTTTCACCTCAACCAATTTTTATTTTAACTGGGCTGCCTCCAGGCCTAGTTACCAATTAAGCCACATAAACCAAAGCGATTAATGGGTTTCACCTGCCCTCTCGGTTGGGCATGGGCAATTTTTCTCAGGTACATTAGTACTGTTGGTACACCAATTTTTGTGGGCCCTCGCCTACAGTGTAATCCAATTAATTTTTAGCCCACCTGCATTACAGCTGACGTAACATCAGCTGTGATGGGCAATGCAATGGGATATTTTTATGTACCGCCGGTGGCTTCCTGGCACCCACCCATGCTGTGGGTCCACAGGGAGTTGTAAATGCATCTGTGTCCACTTCTAAAGAACCCCAGTCTGACTGGGGCATGCAGTGTGGGCCGAAGCCCACCTGCATTTCATCTGACGTTAGCTCTGCTGTCCAGGGCACTGCAATGGGATACATTTATGTACAGCGGGTGGGTTCCAGGGAGCCACCCATGCTGTGGGTGCACACGGAATTCCCATTGCGGAGTTGGAGATTCCCAGTTGTACCTGCCTGTGACTATTTATAAAAAAACGCGGTCTGACTGGGGCATGCAGACGCCTTGACAGAATGAATAGTGTGTGGCACATAGGTTCCCCATTGCTATGCCCACGTGTGCAGCTCCAGATGGAGGTAGCACAGGATTGGATTTCTCATTGCTTCTGTACAGCATTGTGGGCTATCGCCCCGCCCCTTTTAAAGAGGGTCGCTGCCTAGCCGTGCCAACCCTCTGCAGTGTGTGCCTGCGGTTCCTCTGGCAGACGCACTTATAAATAGACATGAGTGTGGCGTGGCATGAGGGCAGCTGAAGGCTGGGCAGGGACAGTTTGGTGTGCGCTGTGGACACTGGGTCGTGGGGGGGGGGCAGCATGTAACCCAGGAGAAGTGGCAGCGGAGTGTCATGCAGGCAGTGATTGTGCTTTGTTGGAGGTAGTGTGGTGCTTAGCTAAGGTATCCATTGCTAATGAGAGCTTTTCAGAAGTAAAAGTTGTTGGGGGGGGCCCACTCTTGCCGCTATTGTGGCTTAATAGTGGGACCTGTGAACTTGAGATGCAGCCCAACATGTAGCCCCTCGCCTGCCCTATCCGTTTCTGTGTCGTTCCCATCACTTTCTTGAATTGCCCAGGTTTTCACAAATGAAAACCTTAGCGAGCATCGGCGATATACAAAAATGCTCGGGTCGCCCATTGACTTCAATGGGGTTCGTTACTCGAAACGAATCCTCGAGCATCGTGAAAAGTTCGTCTCGAGTAACGAGCACCCGAGCATTTTGGTGCTCGCTCATCTCTACCAACGACTGTTGAAAAGAGAGGTGAGATTCAACGAGAATTTCCTTTCCAATGACAAGCATTTCCTATCTGGGGATAAACCTTTGCCTCCCCCTCTCAGAATTGGTCCCTAACAACTTTCTTCTGTTATTACAAGAACTACAAAAAGAACTGGATACTCTTAAACAACAACAAAACTCGTTGCTGGGCCGTATAATATTATATAAAATGCTAATCCTCCCCAAAGCACTATATTATTTCCGTACTCTACCGATACCAATTCCTCATACCATTCTAGCAAGGTTTCAGAAACAACTAACAAATTACATTTGGTTGGGAAAACCCCCTAGGGTGGCTCGTTCAATCCTGTTTCTCCATAGGACTCAAGGAGGAGTGGACCTACCTAACTTGGAAGCATATTGCAACGCGATACTTATAAAACAATCCTTACCCTGGCTGTCCCATGTCTCGGGGATCAGCTGGCCTACTTTAGAATCAGAAACAGGAGAGGTGCGTTCCCTATCTTCTCTGATATGTGCAAAACTAATAAGAACCAAACTTTGCACGACTGCAGGAATGTCAACTAAATCTTCTTCATCTTTACCGATAGTAGCAACCTTAGAGGCCTGGGGCGATCTCTTAAAAACAGCGGACAAGAAAATATCTTGCCATCTAAAACAAATCCCCTTAGAAACCCTAAAGATTTTCATCCATGGCATACGAACCACCACATGGTCGAAAGCAGGAATTAAATTCATTTCAGATTTATTTGACAATGATACCCTTAGACCATTCGAGACCCTAGCTCAGAAATATAACCTAACAACCTCGGAAATATTTAAATACTTGCAGATACGCTCCTTTCTCCAGAAAAATCCCATCAACTTAATCAGATTTTCTAAAACGATAGTCGCAAGTTTAAACAACACCACACAAAATAAAAACCTCGAAGCAAAGACCACATATAATATGTTAGCAGGGGACATGAAAGAAAGAAAAAAATGCCACCTCCTAAACTGGGAGAAAGAGCTGTCTTCCAAATTCGCAACCAAAAACTGGCTTAACTCCTTCAAATGGGCAAAACAAGCCTCGAAATCGGCTAATCTGATAGAGGTTCACCTGAAAGTATTAACTAGGTGGTACCTCACCCCGCTACAACTTAAGATCAGACATATATCCCCTGACGCCTTTTGTTGGAGAGGATGTGGGCGCGAAGGAACACTATTATACACCTTCTGCTCATGTCCTCTAATTTTAAATTTTGGAGTGAAGTGTTTACTAAATTACCCAATTCCAAAAAACCCAGCAGTAGCTCTTTTGCTGCTAAATCTAGAAGAAGTAAGAGCAAATCACAGAAAACTGATTGCCCACATCCTGATGAGTGCCAAGGTGTTCGTTGCCAGAAGTTGGAGAACTAAGGTGCCCCCTGAAATACGAGACCTTATCCACATGATTTCAGAACACAGCATTTATGGGAAAATCTTCGCTATAAGAAATAATGCCTTAGGTAAATACGAGCCGGGGTGGAGCAGTTGGAACAAAATGTTCCCGTCGCGATGTCACTTCTGTTATATTTTGTCTCCTCATTTACTGATTCCTATATATGTACCTTCTTGCCTTTACTTATATATGGTACAAAATGGAAACCTTTTTGTTTATCTCTCATAGTAGATCCATATGCAACACGTCTTGCATTCTCATTATATGATGTAACAGTGGATGTATTTGCATTTCTACCAATCATTTCAATAAAAACTTATTGATTAAAAAAAAAAAAACCTAAGAAATAATATAATTGATATCACTGCGTTCATAAGTCCAAATATTAAAATATTGCACTTTCCCCTAGTAGCAAACATTGTGCAAAAATTAACAAAATACCAGATTTGTGTGCGTGTATTTGTGGGGGGTGTTATCAATCTGAGGAAATGGAAAAATAAAGCAATTTAAAGCATACCCGCATTTTCAGGTGACTTTTTATAACCAGCTGCTGTGTGGACACAAGGAATAACACTATTCTGGCCATAATAGGACCTGTATCTTCCCCATTTTCCCTGGGCAGGGTGTATCTGATTCTCCATCTCCTCAGAACCGATGATGGAGGCTTCTGCTCTGCTGTGTGTACTGTGTTGTACAGACTATTCTCAGAGAGCTGCAGTGATCTTGCTTTCTATCCATGTCACATACACAACACATCATCTAGGGGTGTGCAGGGGTGTAAACTGCTCAAGATCTTACCATTACCTCTACTTGCAGCTCTCCATGTTGGGGTGTCTTTCCTTCTCCCTCTTCTGCGCTCTCTGCTTACAGTTCAGTGAGCAGGATGACTCCTCACGCAGCTCTGCTGCCCGAGTGTCCCCAGACAGTGGGGACTAAGGTCAGGGGAAATGAGACCGCATTTAAGAGGGACTCTTCAGCACAAAAATGTCCTTTTGGGTAAATAAAGTGCATCCCAGTTTGGCTATCACACCGGCTGTCCTGTAGGCACAAATTGTTTTACAAAAATATAAAACATTTTTTTGATGCGTTTCTAATTTTTCAAAGTAGTAAAACCTACAAACCTACAAACCCTATATCTGGCATTGTTCTAATGGGGGTGACATGCAGAATAAAGTGAGCGTGGCACTGGTACTGCAGCATGAGCGCAGTCACACCCAAGGCATTGGCACACGGTGTGTTTACTGCTTCTTCTCACTTAAGTATATTGTTTCAACAAATGATTGAGTGATGCGCTAAATGGCACCATTTAAAGCAAGTCTTCTCCCAAAAAGCAATTCCTCATGGAAAGTCAATGGAAAAATGGAAAATAAAAAACTTATAACGTATGTTAAAAGGCACCAATGGAAATTACAAAAACGCCATATGGACAATCATCCTGCTAGTCAGTGGGGAAAATCGTTGTGATGCCGTTGTCATATGGGCAGACATCATTATTCTGTAGGACCCAGACTACAACACAAGCCCCATTCCTGAAGCCGTCGTGGCCCGAATGGACAATAACGGTATAATAAGCTATAGTACATGACACATCCGTGCATCAAACATTAACGTGATCTTGTACATCTTCTAGGATGCCATGCCCCATGAATTCCGCTGTTGTTCTTGCCTCATACGCTGTGCAATGTAAGTAACTTCCTTTACTTCAGTGTCTATGAAATTAAAGGGTTTGTTTCCCAAAAGAAAAACGCTATCTCTGCATAGGATAGAGGATAACGAGCCACTGGCTGGGGGTCTGATTGCTGGAAGCCCCACTAATCAGGACAACGGGGATCCCGGAGTGGCACCCCAGATGGGCACTACTGTTTCATGCATTTCAGTGGGACCGAAGGCTTGGACTTGTCCGTCAGCCCCCCCTGCTGAATTCATCCTGGTGTCTTGGGAGCGCTCGTTCTCATGATTGATGGCACCTCCAGCGATCAGCCTGTTATCCCGTATCTCACAGCTAGGGGGTGACTACATCTTTTGCTGGCACAACGTCTTTAATTGTAGGTCTTTAGGGAGTGCTAAGTCTCTTCATGGGGAATGCCGCTAAGTGTACAATGCTGAGCATTAGAACATTTGTACAATATGTTGCTGATTAAAGTTGACTCTTCCTGCATTCTCATCGTTGCCAGCTATCCTGGTAAGTTTTTGCTTTTTCTGCATACTTCTTGTGATTCTCTGTTTGCACCCGGCCGCCTTTTATAAATATAGATCCGGATTTATTAAAGGGGGTCTGCCATCCTCATGGGCCCGTAGTGTAGTCAGGTTAGTCTTGGGCCTCATGCAATGTTAGTACTTGGTCAGCGCACGGTTTCCACTGCGCGTGTGTGCGATTTTTGTACGTCTTTGGTGCGTTTTCCGTCGGTGTCATACTGATGTCCATGTTGCTTCCATATTCACTGCGTATTTGTTCGCAGACAAATCGAATCACTTGTTTTGCCCACTGACGGTGAATATGCAAACAACAGCGTATTTGCTGCATTTCTACACAATCCCATAGAGTTTAATGGCCAAAGTAGAGCATGCTGCTGTCTTGTTTTTATGTAAAACCACATGTCTGAATGAACCACTGCTAATCACTGGTCTTGTATGCTGTCCGTATTACGTCTCTAAAACTGTGGACATAATATGAACAGAACATTTGTTGTCCCTCCCACTGGTCTCCGAGGTTCAGTAGCTCCGCTGCGCATCCTGCCTTCCTCGGCCGCTGACAGAACATAACTTGCTGGTTGCGGGATCGATAAATCCCACCTTCAGGAAGTGATGGCTCTGGTTCAGCCAGCACTGCTCTAAGCCAATCAGTGCAGCTCTCACTGAACCAACACGACTGCTGTAGTTAGTTCAGCGAGCGCTGCTCTCAGCTAATAGCTGCTGTCCCGTTGGTTCAGCGAGCGCTGCACTGAATAGCAAAGAACAGCGCTTGCTGAACCAATCATAGCCACCCCTTCCTGGAAGCGAGATTTATGAATCCCACTACCAGCAAGTGATCTGTCGGCGGCCAAAGAGTGGAGTACGTGCAGAGGAGCTACAGAACCTCGGAGAACAGCTGAAGGGACAGGGATCCAGACCGCACTAGCTAGGTAATTAAAATAAGACCTAGTGCCTCGTTTGGGGCAAATTTAATATAAGACGGGGTCTTATTTTCAAGAAACACGATAACAGTTGCCTTGTCAATCCCATATTTGGTCATTTTTTCAATAAATATGGTATGAAATACTTTGTCCAATGCTTTGCTAAAGTCAAGATAAACTATATCTACTGCAATTCACTGTTCAACCCAGTCGGTGATTTTGTCATAGAAGGAAATTAGATTAGTCTGGCATGACTTGTTTCTTACAAACCCATTCCAACTCTGGTTAATTACTCCATTATCCTCCAAGCACTTGCATACATGCAGTTTTAATAATCTGTTCAGAGGGTTTTCCCGGTATAGAAGTCAGGCTCACAGGCCTGTAGTTTCCTGGATCCATCTTCTTCCTTTTTTTTAAGATAGGGACAACCTTTTCCCTTTTCCAATCGTCTGGGACTACTCCTGTTCTCCAGGAATTTTCAAAGATTATGGCGAGTGGTTCAGCAATCACCTCCGCTGCTTCCCTCAGTATCCTAGGATGTAATTCATCTGGACCTGGAGACTTGGATTCATTTAAGTTAGCTATGTGTTTCCTCACCATCTCTCGGCTTAACCTCCCCTTTATCTCCAAACTATTGGAACGCCTGGTTTACTTCCGCCTTGTAAGCTATCTATCAGAAAACTCTCTTCTAGACCCCCTACAGTCCGACTTTCGGCCCCTACACTCGACAGAAACTGCCCTTACAAGGGTGTCAAACGACCTCCTGACAGCCAAATCGAGGGGTGATTACTCCCTACTGATCCTCCTCGACCTCTCCACAGAATTCGACACTGTTGACCACAAATTCCTCCTCAGTATGCTTTGCTCCATCAGCCTAAAGGACACTGCTCTCTCCTGGTTCTCCTCCTACCTATCTGACCGCTCATTCAGCGTCTCGTTTGCTGGTTCTACCTCCCCTCCTCTTCCTCTTGCTGTTGGGGCCCCCAGGGCTTGGTCCTCAGCCCCCTCCTCTCCTTTTCCCTTTTTCTGTTGGGGTTCCCCAGGGCTTGGTCCCTCAGCCTCCTCCTCTCCTTTTCCCGTTTTCTATTGGGGTCCCCCAGGGCTTGGTCCTCAGCCCCCTCCTCTCCTATTCCATTTGATGTTTGGATCCTCTAGGGCTCGGTTCTCGGCCCCCTCCTCTTCTCCATCTACACAGCCCCCATTAGACAGACCATCAGTAGTTTTTGCTTTCGGTACCATCTCTATGCTGATGATACCCAGCTATGCACCTCTTCCTGTGATATCACAATACCATTCCTTCAGAATGCCACTGACTATCTGTCTGCTGTCTCTAACACTATGTCCTCTCACTACCTAAAACTGAACCTCTCAAAAACTGACCACCTCCTGTTTCCGCTGTCTACTAACCGACCTCATCCTGACATCTCCATCTCAGTGTGTGGCACCATAACTCCCAGCACGCCCATTGTCTTGGGGTTATATTCGACTCCAATCTCTACTTTACCCCCCCCCCCCCCCCCGTCCAATCTCTTGCCCGAACATGTCAGCTGCACCTCAAGAACATCGCGAGAATCCGCTCTTTTCTCACTGTGGACACGCTAAAAATGCTCACTGCCGCCCTCATCCACTCCCGGCTTGATTATTACAACTCACTGCTGATCGGCCTCCCCTGCACCAGACTCTACCCTCTCCAATCCATCCTGAATGCGGGAGCCAGGCTCCTCTTCCTGTCCAGTCACTACTCGGATGCCTCTGCCCTGTGCCAGTCACTGCACTGGCTGCCCGTTAAATACAGAATACAATTCAAACTCACCAGCTTCATCCATAAAGCTCTCCACCACGTTGCGCTACATTGCCTCCCTCATCACAATCCATCATCCAGCCCACGCCCTCTGCTACACTAACGAAATCAGACTGAGTGCCCCTTTAATTTGAACCTTTCTTTCCCGGCTCCAAGACTTCTCCAGAGCAGCACCTGTCCTCTGGAGCGCGCTACCCAAAACTATCCGGGCAATCCATGACTCACAAAACTTCAGGCGTGCCTTAAAAAGGCACCTCTTCAGGGAGGCATACCACATCCCCTAACCGTACCCCCCTGATAAATGCTTCCTGTCCTAGTGACTGCAATCCCTGCCAGCCACTATCAACTGCCCACTGCAGTCATACTGGTTCAGTCACTATATGGCCTGACCATTGTCTGTGTGTATAGCATCCCACACTCTCCACCCCGCCATACCGTGCACATCTCCACCCCGCCATACCGTGCACATCTCCACCCCGCCATACCGTGCACATCTCCACCCCGCCATACCGTGCACATCTCCACCCCGCCATACCGTGCACATCTCCACCCCGCCATACCGTGCACATCTCCACCCCGCCATACCGTGCACATCTCCACCCCGCCATACCGTGCACATCTCCACCCCGCCATACCGTGCACATCTCCACCCCGCCATACCGTGCACATCTCCACCCCGCCATACCGTGCACATCTCCACCCCGCCGTACCGTGCACATCTCCACCCCGCCGTACCGTGCACATCTCCACCCCGCCGTACCGTGCACATCTCCACCCCTCCGTACCGTGCACATCTCCACCCCTCCGTACCGTGCACATCTCCACCCCTCCGTACCGTGCACATCTCCACCCCTCCGTACCGTGCACATCTCCACCCCTCCGTACCGTGCACATCTCCACCCCTCCGTACCGTGCACATCTCCACCCCTCCGTACCGTGCACATCTCCACCCCTCCGTACCGTGCACATCTCCACCCCTCCGTACCGTGCACATCTCCACCCCTCCGTACCGTGCACATCTCCACCCCTCCGTACCGTGCACATCTCCACCCCGCCGTACCGTGCACATCTCCACCCCGCCGTACCGTGCACATCTCCACCCCGCCGTACCGTGCACATCTCCACCCCGCCGTACCGTGCACATCTCCACCCCGCCGTACCGTGCACATCTCCAGCCCGCCTTACGGCGCACATCTCCAGCCCGCCATACGGCGCACATCTCCAGCCCGCCATACGGCGCACATCTCCAGCCCGCCATACGGCGCACATCTCCAGCCCGCCATACGGCGCACATCTCCAGCCCGCCATACGGCGCACATCTCCAGCCCGCCATACGGCGCACATCTCCAGCCCGCCATACGGCGCACATCTCCAGCCCGCCATACGGCGCACATCTCCAGCCCGCCATACGGCGCACATCTCCAGCCCGCCATACGGCGCACATCTCCAGCCCGCCATACGGCGCACATCTCCAGCCCGCCATACGGCGCACATCTCCAGCCCGCCATAAGGCGCACATCTCCAGCCCGCCATACGGCGCACATCTCCAGCCCGCCATACGGCGCACATCTCCAGCCCGCCATACGGCGCACATCTCCAGCCCGCCATACGGCGCACATCTCCAGCCCGCCATACGGCGCACATCTCCACCCCCCCATACGGCGCACATCTCCACCTCCGCCGTACCGTGCACATCTCCAGCCCGCCGTACCGTGCACATCTCCAGCCCGCCATACGGCGCACATCTCCAGCCCGCCATACGGCGCACATCTCCAGCCCGCCATACGGCGCACATCTCCAGCCCGCCATACGGCGCACATCTCCACCTCCGCCATACGGCGCACATCTCCACCTCCGCCATACCGCGCACATCTCTACCCCACCATACCGCGCACATCTCTACCCCGCCATACCTTCTGTACCTCCCATTATCTGTAGTATGTAAGCTCATTGGAGCAGGACCCTCAACCCTACTGTGTGCATCAACTGATCACTACATGCAACTGGGGTTTTGTTTTTATTCCCCCCGTCTTGTATGCGCTGCGGAATATGTTGGCGCTGTATAAATAAAGATTATTATATTATCACCTCTAGAACCCTGTTCCATCTTCTTATTCCATGGTCATCTACTGGGAGAATGGATGAGAAGACCACCTGAGCTCCTAGTTCCTTCACCATCTTTCTGAGGTCTTCAAAGTTTCTGCATATAGTTGCTAGGTCCTTCTTTGCAGTGCCATTTGTCCCTACATGTATTAGTAGGAATAGGTGGTCTGTAGGACTGAAGAGTCTGGACATCCCATCAGACACATCTTTGATTTGTGCCCCTGGGAGACAGCAGCCCTCTCGTGAGGTTATGTCAGGTCTGCAGACAGCGGCCTCTGTTCCTCTCAGTAGGGAATCCACCACAACCAGCGCTCCTCTCCTCCTCTTCACAACAGCACTTCTTTTTCTCCATCCAAGAGGATTCTGGGTGCACATGTGACAAATAAATGACTCCTTTTTGACACTAGTAAAGTGATGCGAGTGCTTTCATAACTTCACCCGGCATAGTGCATAGCTGTACTCCTTGGAGCATTGTAAGATTCCATGAGTTGCGCCTCTTCAGTAAGAACCAGCGGCGTCCAAAGCCTTGTATCCAGTACTAAGTAGGGGCAGGAAGCCTGACACAGCTCGCTCTCCTTCTTTTCCAACCAATGTTTCAAGGCTTCTCTATGGGTGCGGCATTGATTTACAGGGTAGTTACTTCCAGTAGGTGGCACTAAAGTGACCGCTTTCTTCTGGTTGGGGGAGAGCTAATTTGCATGCCTTTAACCATGAAGTATTGGGTGTGGGATTCCATGCCAGCTAGATCTAGTCGGAACCATTACCCCCTTAGAGATCGATGTGGCATGTACCAAGCTTACAGAAAAGTCATTTGTCAGTAATGTTACAGTGCGGGAATCACCGCAGCCTTAGATTATGTCCACACGGCATTTACGGGACACGCTACGCAGGTGACATCTTACCATCTCATCCACACGTTGTGGGAAGCGCAGCGTCTTTGACATAAGGTGGACATTTTACACCTGTAGCTTCTTCATTTATGCTGCAATATTTTCAGCATGGATTTAAAGGAGTGATGTCATGTTACAATACTTGCGCCAAAATCAACGTGTTAGATGCAGATTGTAATGCGGACTTTGAGTGCTGAGGTGAGTGATTGGCTGCAGCAGCCTGTGACTTTGTTCTGAAAAAATGTACTCCTTGCTGCTGCATGCAGGCCATGATCGCTGATAGATTTTGTCAGTTTCTACCTGTTTTTCTTGGTACTTTCAGTGTGTGGTGCAGGAGCTGGCTGCAGGTCAAGCACGTGTTGCATTAGCCTATGGCTGGCGGCCAATTCTTAACCTATTTAATGCCTCCTAGTTTAACATAAAGCACCAAAAAAAGCCTCAGTACATATGTGCAGCATCAGGACCAAGCTCATGGCCTAAATATGACACCAGAGCCAAGCTCGCAGCCTAAATATGACACCAGAGCCCAGCCCATGGCCTAAATATGACACCAGAACCAAGCTCATGGCCTAAATATGACACAAGAGCCAAGCTCATGGCCTAAATATGACATCAGAGCCCAGCTCATGGCCTAAATATGACACCAGAGCCAAGCTCATGGCCTAAATGTGACACCAAAACCACACTCATGGCCTAAATATGACAGCAGAACCAAGCTCATTGTCTAAATATGACACCAGAACCAAGCTCATTGTCTAAATATGACACCAGAGCCACGCTCATAGCCTAAATATGACATCAGAACCAAGCTCATTGTCTAAATATGACACCAGAGCCAAGCTCATGGCCTAAATATGACACCGGAACCAAGCTCATGGCCTGAATATGACATCAGAAACAAGCTCATGGTCTAAATATGACATCAGAAACAAGCTCATGGTCTAAATATGACATCAGAAACAAGCTCATGGTCTAAATATGACATCAGAAACAAGCTCATGGTCTAAATATGACATTAGAAACCAGCTCATGGTCTAAATATGACACCAGAGCCAAGCTCATGGTCTAAATATGACACCAGAACCAAGGTCATGGCCTAAATATTACATCAGAGCCAAGCTCATGGCTTAATTATGACACCAGAACCAAGCTCATGGTTTAAATAAGACACCAGAGCCAAGCTCATGGCCTGAATATGACACCAGAGCCAAGCTCATGGCCTGAATATGACACCAGAGCCAAGCTCATGGCCTGAATATGACACCAGAGCCAAGCTCATGGCCTGAATATGACACCAGAGCCAAGCTCATGGCCTAAATATGACACCAGAGCCAAGCTCATGGCCTAAATATGACACCAGAGCCCAGCCCATGGCCTAAATATGACACCAGAACCAAGCTCATGGCCTAAATATGACACCAGAGCCAAGCTCATGGCCTAAATGTGACACCAAAACCACACTCATGGCCTAAATATGACAGCAGAACCAAGCTCATTGTCTAAATATTACACCAGAACCAAGCTCATTGTCTAAATATGACACCAGAGCCAAGCTCATGGCCTAAATATTACATCAGAGCCAAGCTCATGGCCTGAATATGACAGCAGAAACAAGCTCATGGTCTAAATATGACATCAGAAACAAGCTCATGGTCTAAATATGACATCAGAAACAAGCTCATGGTCTAAATATGACATCAGAAACCAGCTTATGGTCTAAATATGACACCAGAGCCAAGCTCATGGTCTAAATATGACACCAGAGCCAAGCTCATGGTCTAAATATGACACCAGAACCAAGCTCATGGCCTAAATATTACATCAGAGCCAAGCTCATGGCTTAATTATGACACCAGAGCCCAGCTCATGGCCTAAATAAGACACCAGAGCCCAGCTCATGGCCTAAATAAGACACCAGAGCCCAGCTCATGGCCTAAATAAGACACCAGAGCCCAGCTCATGGCCTAAATAAGACACCAGAGCCCAGCTCATGGCCTAAATAAGACACCAGAGCCCAGCTCATGGCCTAAATAAGACACCAGAGCCCAGCTCATGGCCTAAATAAGACACCAGAGCCCAGCTCATGGCCTAAATAAGACACCAGAGCCCAGCTCATGGCCTAAATAAGACACCAGAGCCCAGCTCATGGCCTAAATAAGACACCAGAGCCCAGCTCATGGCCTAAATAAGACACCAGAGCCCAGCTCATGGACTAAATAAGACACCAGAGCCCAGCTCATGGCCTAAATAAGACACCAGAGCCCAGCTCATGGCCTAAATAAGACACCAGAGCCCAGCTCATGGCCTAAATAAGACACCAGAGCCCAGCTCATGGCCTAAATAAGACACCAGAGCCCAGCTCATGGCCTAAATAAGACACCAGAGCCCAGCTCATGGCCTAAATAAGACACCAGAGCCCAGCTCATGGCCTAAATAAGACACCAGAGCCCAGCTCATGGCCTAAATAAGACACCAGAGCCCAGCTCATGGCCTAAATAAGACACCAGAGCCCAGCTCATGGCCTAAATAAGACACCAGAGCCCAGCTCATGGCCTAAATAAGACACCAGAGCCCAGCTCATGGCCTAAATAAGACACCAGAGCCCAGCTCATGGCCTAAATAAGACACCAGAGCCCAGCTCATGGCCTAAATAAGACACCAGAGCCCAGCTCATGGCCTAAATAAGACACCAGAGCCCAGCTCATGGCCTAAATAAGACACCAGAGCCCAGCTCATGGCCTAAATAAGACACCAGAGCCCAGCTCATGGCCTAAATAAGACACCAGAGCCCAGCTCATGGCCTAAATAAGACACCAGAGCCCAGCTCATGGCCTAAATAAGACACCAGAGCCCAGCTCATGGCCTAAATAAGACACCAGAGCCCAGCTCATGGCCTAAATATGACACCAGAGCCCAGCTCATGGCCTAAATATGACACCAGAGCCCAGCTCATGGCCTAAATATGACACCAGAGCCCAGCTCATGGCCTAAATATGACACCAGAGCCCAGCTCATGGCCTAAATATGACACCAGAGCCCAGCTCATGGCCTAAATATAACACCAGAGCCCAGCTCATGGCCTAAATATAACACCAGAGCCCAGCTCATGGCCTAAATATAACACCAGAGCCCAGCTCATGGCCTAAATATAACACCAGAGCCCAGCTCATGGCCTAAATATAACACCAGAGCCCAGCTCATGGCCTAAATATAACACCAGAGCCCAGCTCATGGCCTAAATATAACACCAGAGCCCAGCTCATGGCCTAAATATAACACCAGAGCCCAGCTCATGGCCTAAATATAACACCAGAGCCCAGCTCATGGCCTAAATATAACACCAGAGCCCAGCTCATGGCCTAAATATGACACCAGAGCCCAGCTCATGGCCTAAATATGACACCAGAGCCCAGCTCATGGCCTAAATATGACACCAGAGCCCAGCTCATGGCCTAAATATGACACCAGAGCCCAGCTCATGGCCTAAATATGACACCAGAGCCCAGCTCATGGCCTAAATATGACACCAGAGCCCAGCTCATGGCCTAAATATGACACCAGAGCCCAGCTCATGGCCTAAATATGACACCAGAGCCCAGCTCATGGCCTAAATATGACACCAGAGCCCAGCTCATGGCCTAAATATGACACCAGAGCCCAGCTCATGGCCTAAATATAACACCAGAGCCCAGCTCATGGCCTAAATATAACACCAGAGCCCAGCTCATGGCCTAAATATGACATCAGAGCCAAGCTCATGGCCTAAATATAACATCAGAGCCCAGCTCATGGCCTAAATATAACACCAGAGCCCAGCTCATGGCCTAAATATAACACCAGAGCCCAGCTCATGGCCTAAATATAACACCAGAGCCCAGCTCATGGCCTAAATATGACATCAGAGCCAAGCTCATGGCCTAAATATGACATCAGAGCCAAGCTCATGGCCTAAATATGACATCAGAGCCAAGCTCATGGCGTAAATATGACACAAGAGCGAAGCTCATGAAATAAAGTTTGCACTCTAACCAAGCTTAGTACATAAATAGCCCCAGAAGCTCCATAATCAAGCTCATAACACAAATACAACAGAAGAGCCAAGTGCAGTACAGAGATTGTAAAGTGAGGTTAGTCCTGGCAAATAACTTTGTAGCATGTCTAACTACACTTCTAGGGATAACCTTAACCCCTTAGTAACTGTGCGTGGTCATTAAGGGGCCTTATTCCGATGCATACACTGCTGCATTGGAAGCTGGCGCGTGGAGTGGGGGCTGTCTGATGACAGCCGGGTTCCAGCTCTAACAGCTAGGAGCAGAGAAACTGCTGATCCCACCTCATTAACCCTTTACATGCTGTAGCTTTTACAAGGATGGCAGAGGGAGGGTGCTCAATCTGTCACCCATCATACTCCTACAATGTGATTGCGGGTTGCCAATGGGTTGCTCTAGCACATGGAGGCTTGTTAATGACATCAGGGTCTGCAATCTATGGTGGTCCATGAGGCTCAGGCTCTGGCTAAGCTTCATAAGCCAATATAATGAGGTATTACAGTGTATTATAGAAATAATCAAGAGTAATATAACATGTAAGTCCCCTAGTGGGAATAGAATAAGACGTTAGAGACTCTGTCACCTACGTTTAGCCCATAGGCTTAGCTAAAATTAGGTGACCGAGACTCTAAAGAGTAAAAAGTGTCAAAACCCCACTTATTATGTGTTTAAAAAAAACTAAATGAATAAAAAAGTCACCGATTTGCTATTTCCACATTTATAAAGACCCACGTAAAGAAGCTAATACGGTATTCAAACCACAGAGTGAGGTGATTGGCTGCAGCAGCCTGTGACCAAAGACCGGGCACACAGCACTGAGTTCTATGATTGGCTGCAGCAGCCTGTGACCAAAGACCGGGCATGGAGAACAGCTGCATCGTGGGAAATGCATGGAGTCAGGAAAGGTAAAAGCTTGTTTTTGATGATGTGGAACCTAGTTTTACAGAAAAAAATGTTGAACAACACCTTTAGCATTCACCACAGCTGTGTGTGTATCTATGTGTGTGTATGTGTGAGCGCATGTGTATGTGTGTATCTGTATGTGTGAGCGCGTTTGTGTGTATGTATGTATGTGTATGCGTGTATCTGTATGTGTGAGCGCGTGTGTATGTGTATATGTGTATCTGTATGTGTGAGCGCGCGTGTGTGCGGTTGTGTGTACGTGCATGTATGTATGTATGTGAGTCTAAATAATGAGGAGGGGTTTGTTGGAATTAAATTACACTTTATATGTGGGATTATAATGATATGTGGAAGTGATTATAATATCAGACCAAAAGGGATAAGCTTGTTGGGGAAAACTATACAATTCAGAGGCGCTTTAGCACCCTGCTGGGCCTCCTCTAGCCCCCTGCTGGGCCGCCTCTAGCCCCCTGCTGGGCCGCCTCTAGCCCCCTGCTGGGCCGCCTCTAGCCCCCTGCTGGGCCGCCTCTAGCCCCCTGCTGGTCTGCCTCTAGCCCCCTGCTGGTCTGCCTCTAGCCCCCTGCTTGGCCGCCTCTAGCCCCCTGTTGGGCTGCCTCTAGCCCCCTGTTGGGCCGCCTCTAGCCCCCTGTTGGGCCGCCTCTAGCCTGGATACATGACGAGGCACGGAAGCTCCACGTGTTATCCTGCGGCACATTTGCCCACAGATCTTGTAACTAGACCTTAGATCCTGCACACTTTTAGGCTGCAATTGGCATTCCAGCTGGTCCCATAAATGCTCAATTGGCAATTAAATCTGCCAACCGTGCAGGTCAAGGAAGTGTGGCCACCCGGCAGATGTGTTCCTTGGAAACCGTTGTGTGTGTGGCCCAGCATTATCCTGCAAAAGCAGGACTGAAGCGCTCACCACAAGGCCTCCATACTGGAACACGGCCGTCGTCTGTTCCCAAACAGAACTGGATTTATCACTAAAGATGGTACTGTTGCAGGCTGCCGGCTGGCTTTGTCATTCACGACACCACTGCAGACACCACTGCATGTTATGGCAGAACACGTAATGGGCATTATGACACCAAATTTCCTTCTGCTAAACACCGGAAAATGGTCCGGAGAGGGACACGGTTCATAATGAAGCTGCGTCTGGATGGCGGTCAACAAAACTGTTAGAAATATGTATTCAATAACTTTTTCACATTTTTTTTGTTGGTGGGCAATGAAAAAAAACAGCTATTTCTCCATAGTTTTTTAGGACTGAGGCCTCATGTGCATGGGCGGGTCAGATTCCATGTGGGAAATCCAGCCCTGCCCGCGACCAGTGACCCCCTGCATACCTGTATTTTCTTGGCAGTGGCATCCGCGTGGGCTTCTCCACTTCCAGGTTTGCTGTACTTTGCATAGTCCTCATGGTCCTATTGGCGGCTTGATTTGCGGGGCACCTGTGCCTATGGCTGCCTGGCCAACCCAGCTACACCTTGTAACAGAGCGCTATATGTATATTCTTGCTGGTTCATTAGTGGTGGAGCTGCTGGGAGAATTCCAGGTCACACAGCATTGGTGGACACCTTATTGTGAATATGCATAGCTTGTTACAATCCTGTTATTAGTATTGGTGATAAACCCTAGCGGCAGTAGTGAGGGCGAACCTTCAGGTAGGGCTTCCTCCCAGCCCACCCCTGTCTGCTACCCGGCAGTAGTGAGGGCGAACCTTCAGGTAGGGCTTCCTCCCAGCCCCCCCTGTCTGCTACACGGCAGTAGTGAGTGCGAACCTTCAGGTAGGGCTTCCTCCCAGCCCACCCCTGTCTGCTACCTGGCAGTAGTGAGGGCGAACCTTCAGGTAGGGCTTCCTCCCAGCCCACCCCTGTCTGCTACCCGGCAGTAGTGAGGGCGAACCTTCAGGTAGGGCTTCCTCCCAGCCCCCCCTGTCTGCTACACGGCAGTAGTGAGTGCGAACCTTCAGGTAGGGCTTCCTCCCAGCCCACCCCTGTCTGCTACCTGGCAGTAGTGAGGGCGAACCTTCAGGTAGGGCTTCCTCCAAGCCCACTCCTGTCTGCTACCCGGCAGTAGTGAGGGCGAACCTTCAGGTAGGGCTTCCTCCCAGCCCCCCCTGTCTGCTACCCAGTAGTAGTGAGGGCGGACCTTTAGGTAGGGCTTCCTCCCAGCCCACCCCTGTCTGCTACCCGGCAGTAGTGAGGGCGAACCTTCAGGTAGGACTTCCTCCCAGCCCACCCCTGTCTGCTACCCGGTAGTAGTGAGGGCGAACCTTCAGGTAGGGGTTCCTCCAAGCCCACCCCCGTCTGCTACCTGGCAGTAGTGAGGGAGAACCTTCAGGTAGGGTTTCCTCCCAGCCTCCCCTGTCTGCTACCTGGCAGTAGTGAGGGCGAACCTTCAGGTAGGGCTTCCTCCCAGCCCACCCCTGTCTGCTACCTGGCAGTAGTGAGGGCGAACCTTCAGGTAGGGTTTCCTCCCAGCCCACCCCTGTCTGCTACCCGGCAGTAGTGAGGGCAAACCATCAGGTAGGGCTTCCTCCCAGCCCACCCCTGTCTGCTACCTGGCAGTAGTGAGGGCGAACCTTCAGGTAGGGCTTCCTCCCAGCCCACCCCTGTCTGCTACCTGGCAGTAGTGAGGGCGAACCTTCAGGTAGGGTTTCCTCCCAGCCCACCCCTGTCTGCTACCCGGCAGTAGTGAGGGCAAACCATCAGGTAGGGTTTCCTCCCAGCCCACCCCTGTCTGCTACCCGGCAGTAGTGAGGGCAAACCATCAGGTAGGGCTTCCTCCCAGCCCACCCCTGTCTGCTACCCGGTAGTAGTGAGTGCGAACCTTCAGGTAGGGCTTCCTCCCAGCCGACCCCTGTCTGCTACCCGGTAGTAGTGAGTGCGAACCTTCAGGTAGGGCTTCCTCCCAGCCCACCCCTGTCTGCTACCCGGCAGTAGTGAGGGCGAACCTTCAAACAGCTCCTGGAGGCCCTTTTACATGCAAATGAAGATGATAAAGAACTTAGTGCTTTGCACTCTTAGGTTGCCTGTCTACGGGTGTAGCGATATCCAACGGCAGATCCCAGCCATGGGAGCCGCCGCCAGAGAGCAGGAGACAGCTGACGGTTCTCTGCACTAAGCCTATCTGACAGATAGACTAACCGCGGAGAATCGCGACAAATTGCAGCATGCTGCGATTTGAATCCTGCGAGCAGAGAATCGCTATGATTCTGCACTCGGGACGCCGCGGCTGCGCTTTCCATAGGAACACTACGGAAAGCTTCAGACAGCGTGATTCGCCAGCGATTTATGCGGGAATCACGCCTGTGGAGACGCAGCCTTACAGAGAAGAGATAGTTAATTGTTTCTTCTCATCCAGTGGGGGCTGGTAGGGGGGCTGGAAGTCTTAACTTTGTGATGCCCAGACAAAGTTACACTTGTAAAGACACAGGAAGACATTTAATATGGAAGACACCGAATAGGAGCAAGATGGAGACCGTGAAGTACTATGTGATCAAGTCCGGGGGGCCGGTGGGCTGGCGGAGCTCTCTGCTCTGTTATAGATGCCACGTTTCTTATTGACTGCGGCATATAAGGGGTTACATGGTTGGGATCACAGCTAGCCCCAGTTACGGCTATTACACGACAAATGACATAAATGTAGGTGATTGGGTGGGAGGGGCTTAATGTTGTATAGCATGGTCGCTTCCATAATACATTTCCTTCACATGGTTACAGACGCTGAACATTAACGTTCTGCTTTGGTGTTTTTGTGTTTTGCAGCTGAGCTTGGCGACTACCAGTCTTCAGTACATCTTCCAGGATACCTCGCAGATAAGCCCTTTATTCCTGACCAAGACAAGGATTTTCTAAGTAAAGTGGAGTCCCTCCATGGCCAGCACAGGTCAGCCTCGCGTTAAGGCCTTCTCACTCGGCCTCCGTGTGTAGGGTCTTGTATCACAGACTAGTCAGTGACTGGCTATAGGCCTCCCTCACACAGACGCTGCACTAAACGCTGTACAGGGCTCCCATTCATTTCAATGGGGCTGCTCACACAAGGGTCAAAACGCTGCGCTCGGACAACTATATATGTTCTATTTTTCCCTGTTTTCAGCCCTGCATTGTCCATTGAAATGAATGGGTAGCGGTTTCAGCGCTACTGAAAACATGGTACAGGGAAACACGTTTGTGGCGATGCTAAACGCCAGTGCGAGCTGCGTGACTAAAAGAAAATAAATCAATACTCATAGGAACATAGTAACATAGTATGTAAGGCCGAATGAAGACAATGTCCATCTAGTCCAGCCTGTTATCCTCCTGTGTTGTTCATCCAGAGGAAGGCAAAAAAACCCAAGGCCAGAAGCCAATTAGCCCTTTTGGGGGGAAAATTCCTTCCCGACTCCCTAATGGCAATCAGACTGTTCCCTGGATCAACCCCTAATAGTTCCTACCTGTCTGTATACCCGGATTAACAATTAACCTAATATTTATATCCTGTAATATCCTTCCCCTCCAGAAAGACATCAAGTCCCTCTTAAACTCCTCTATGGATTTTGCCATCACCACATCCTCAGGCAGAGAGTTCCACAGTCTCACTGCTCTTACAGTAAAGAACCCCCTTCTGTGTTGGTGATGAAACCTACTTTCCTCTAATCGTAGCGGATGCCCTCTTGTTACCGTCGCAGTCCTGGGTATAAACAGATCATGGGAGAGATCCTTGTATCGTCCCCTCATGGATTTATACATGTTATTTGGTCGCCTCTTAGCCGTCTTTTTTCCGGGGTGAATAATCCCAGTTTTGGGGCCTCTCTGGGTATTCCAGTCCCCTCATTCCATGTATTAGTTTAGTCGGCCTTCTTTGAACCCCCTCAAGCACTGTAACATCTTTCCTGAGCACCGGTAACCAGAACTGTGCGCAGTATTCCATGTGAGGCCTGACAAGTGCCTTGTATAGTGGGAGGATAATGTTCTCGTCCCTCGCCCCTATACCTCTTTTAATGCACCACAAAACTTTATTAGCTTTTGCAGCAGCTGACTGGCATTGATTGCTCCAGTTTAGTCTACAGCCCACTAGTACCCCCAGGTCTTTTGCCTAGCAGTACCACATTTAATGTATATTGGTGACATCCGTTTCTCCTGCCCATGTGCAGAACCTTAGATTTATCCACATTGACCTTCATTTCCCATTTTCCCCCCAAGCCCCCAGCTTATCTCGGTCCGTTTGTAGCCGCTCATTGTCCTCCATTGTATTAATTATATTGTATAATTTTGCATCATCTGCAAATATTGATATTTTACTATGCAGCCCCTCTATCAGGTCATTGATAAATATATTGAACAGAATGGGGCCTAATACTGAACCCTGTGGACCCCACTAGTAACGGTGGCCCAATCAGAGTATGAACCATTTATTACCCCCCTCTGCTTTCTATCTCTGAGCCAGTTCTTTACCCAGATACACACGTTTTCACCCAATCCAAGCTGTCTTATTTTATATATCAGCCTATTATGTGGCACGGTATCAAATGCTTTAGAGAAGTCCAGATATACAATAGACTCTCCCAGGTCCAGCCTAAAGCTTACTTCATCGTAGAAGCTGATCAGATTGGTCGACCCTTCATGAACCCATGCTGGTGAGGAGTTATTTCGTTGTTCTCCTTGAGGTATTCTTCGATGGCATCTCTCAGAAACCCCTCGAATATTTTTCCCGTTACTGAAGTGAGGCTTACCAGCCTGTAGTTACCAGGCTCACTTTTGGTCCCCTTTTTGTAAATTGGAACACCTCGCCTAGCTGCCGCCGTTGGGGTCCCCACCACTGTTCTCTGGAGGTCCGGGCAGGCTGCCAGGCACTTGTCAACCCGACGAAGCATCTATTGCTAGTGACGGGGATTGATATCCCCACCTCCAAGCGAGATATTGCTCTGATTGGTTCAGGAGTGCCGGCTCCGCCAATCAGAACCACCGCCCATACGTCAATCACAGCCATTCAATGAATGGCTGTGATTGGTGCATCCAGTGCTGGTTGTGATTGGCTAAGCCTGCTGCCAATTAGAGCAATATTTTGCTGGAGGCGGAGTCTTCAAACCTCATCACTAGCAAAAGATCCTCTGTTGGCAATGACAAGTGCCAGGAGCTCCGGAGAGCAGCGGCCGGACCTGGACGGCGCCAGCTAGCCGAGGATTCATTTTTTTTCAGCACACATGCCTGTGTTTTCAGCAGAACGCTGTCAAAAATGCATGACAACGCTGCTGAAACCGCAGTAAACGCACCATTGAAAGACGCTGCGTTTCTGCAAATGCCTGTGCGAGGGAGGCCTTAGAATAACCTTTTTAGTGGGACATTTTCAAGGTTCAGTATGTCAAGCACAACAATTAGTCAAGCCGTATACGCTCACTGTCAGTAACATCCCTCCCCAAGATGTTGTTGGATGGGATAAAACTTTCTGTGTGATTTGTAAAGCTGATATAAGTAAGTGATACAATGTCAGAGCAAAAGGACTATTTGTTACAGAGAACTGACCCCTTAAAGGGAGGCTCTAGTACCCTGTTGTACTGTCTCTAGCTTGGATACAAGATGTGATACAGGCGGGCATGGAGGCTCTAGTACCCTGTTGTACCGCCTATAGCTTGGATACAAGATGTGATACTGGTGGGCATGGAGGCTCTAGTACCCTGTTGTACTGTCTCTAGCTTGGATACAAGATGTGATACGGGGGGCATGGAGGCTCTAGTACCCTGTTGTACTGCCTCTAGCTTGGATACAAGATGTGATACTGGTGGGCATGGAGGCTCTAGTACCGTGTTGTACCGCCTATAGCTTGGATACAAGATGTGATATGGGCAGGCATGGAGGCTTTAGTACTCTGTTGTGAAGCCTCTAGCTTGGATACAAGATGTGATACTGGTGGGCATGGAGGCTCTAGTACCCTATTGTACCACCTATAGCTTGGATACAAGATGTGATACGGGTGGGCATGGAGGCTCTAGTACCCTGTTGTACTGTCTCTAGCTTGGATACAAGATGTGATACGGGCAGGCATGGAGGCTCTAGTACCCTGTTGTGACGCCTCTAGCTTGGATACAAGATGTGATACAGGCGGGCATGGAGGCTCTAGTACCCTGTTGGGCCGCCTCTAGCTTGGATACAAGATGTGATACAGGCGGGCATGGAGGCTCTAGTACCCTGTTGTACCGCCTATAGCTTGGATACAAGATGTGATACGGTTGGGCATGGAGACTCTAGTACCCTGTTGTACCGCCTCTAGCTTGGATACAGGTTGTGATACGGGCAGAAATGGAGGCTCTAGTACCCTGTTGTACCACCTCTAGCTTGAATACAAGATGTGATACGGGAGGCCATGGAGGCTCCACTACCCTGCTGTTCCGCCTCTAGCTTCGATACAAGATGTGATACGGGTGGGCATGGAGACTCTAGTACCCTGTTGTACCGCCTCTAGCTTGGATACAGGTTGTGATATGGGCAGAAATGAAGGCTCTAGTACCCTATTGTACCACCTCTAGCTTGAATACAAGATGTGATGCGGGTGGACATGGAGGCTCCACTACCCTGCTGTTCCGCCTCTAGCTTTGATACAAGATGTGATATGGGTGGGCATGGAGTCTCTAGTACCCTGTTGTACCCCTCTAGCTTGCATACAAGATGTGATACGGGTGGGCATGGAGGCTCTACTACCCTGTTGTTCCGCCTCTAGCTTAGATACAAGATGTGATACGGGAGGGCCATGGAGGCTCCACTATCCTGTTCTGCCTCTAGCTTCGATACAAGATGTGATACGGGCATACATAGAGGCTCTACTACCCTGTTGTACTGCCTCTAGCTTGGATACAAGATGTGATACAGGCAGGCATGAAGGCATACACGTTTGGGGGCATCCTGAGCTCGGTCACCTTGTGTGCCTTCACACATTCACTGGTCCTAACACCACCTAACAGTCTGGTTAGATGGTCCTCTCTACTGGTGGTCTGTAGTGAGCGTCCTGAGTCCGGGCCCCTTGTGTGCCCTCACATATCCATTGGACCCGACACCCCCTAACAGTCTGGTCAGATGCTCCTCTCTACTGGTCGTCTGTCGGGGCATCCTGAGCTGATCACCTTGTGTGCCGCCATCCACTGGTCCCAACACCTCCTAACAGTCTGGTCACAAACTCCTCTCTACTGGTGGTCTGTAGGGGGCGTACTGAGTCCATGCCCCTTGTGTGCCCTCACACATTCAATGGTCCCAACACCTCCTAACAGTCTGGTCAGATGCTTTCCTCTACTGGTGATCTGTAGGGGGCGTCTTGAGCCTGGTTACCTTGTGAGCTCCACATCCACTGGTCCCAACACCTCCTAACAGTCTGGTCAGACGCTCTTCTCTACTGGTGGTCTGTAGGGGGCGTCGTGAACCCCTTTCACCTTGTGTGCCCTCACACATCCACTGGTCCCAACACCCTCTAACAGTCTGGTCAGACGCTGCTCTCTACTGGTGGTCTGTCGGGGCATTCTGAGCTGATCACCTTGGGTGCTCTCATCCACTGGTCCCAAAACCTCCTAACAGTCTTGTCAGATGCTCCTCTCTGCTGGTGGTCTGTTGGGGGGGTATAGAGCCCGGTCACCTTGTCTGCCCCTATCCACTGGTCCCAACACCAGTCTGGTCAGACGCTCCTCTCTACTGGTGGTCTGTAGGGCGCGTCCTGAGCCCGGTCATCTTGTGTGCCCTCACACATCCACTGGTCCCAACACCCCCTAACAGTCTGGACAGAACGGCCAGTGGGGGACAATTCATCGGTACGACCATCCAGCTTCTCATATCCCAATAATGCGCCCCTCTCAGACTATGAGAAGACCGTGCATCTAATCACCACAACTCTCAACATTTACATATCTGCCTGATATGGAGCCGCATGCCGGGGTCTGCAGCAGAATGACTGCTTCTTCTGGGGGCGGATTTTCTTTTTTGACACAGAGTGTATTAAGGCTCTGGAATCTCTTGACCGCTCTGGAGACGGGGTCTCTTAGTAGGGGGGATGATGCTTAGTGGTGGTGTCCGGACCTCCCGTGCTGAGGAACTGGGTTGGCGTCCCTGTTAGGGCAGATAATACTTAAACACATTATTATTATTAGTGATACGCATCCGACAACAGACATGTTCTATCAGAGCTGTCGAAGGTTGCTGGTGATGCTGTGATAGAGCTGGCAGCCATGTGTGACGTCTGCCTATGATTTCCAGCTGAGATGTTTCTTCTTCTTCAGGCTAACATACAGTAATTACATATAAGAGTATGCCATAGATTTGATGGCACAGGCAGTGTTGGGGTTGATCCTAGGTACATTTTTTGTGATTGTGGCTATTTTCTGTGTTGTTTTGTATTATGAGCAGCCCCTTAGGCAGTGTTCACACGTGGCGGATTTGGTGGGGATTTTTCACAGTGGATAACCCACATCGACGTGGATCTGCAGCCAATCTCACCCTTTCAATTCAATCCAAGGAGCTGAAATCTGCAAGTCTCCAGATATAAATGTATCCCGAACAGCACACAGTCCCTTTGTAGCGAAGCAGACGACCAATGAGTTCTTTTACTGACGGACCCTCACAATATGCTCTGTATCACAGACGGGAGGCGGACATGTAGTGTCCCCGGTGTCTGCAGCTCACCGACGTTGGTCCTTGTGCTACCTGATGGGAGTTGTGCCCGAGGCTCTTGGGCGGAACTTTGCATAGTGCTGTCTGAGCACAGCCTCAGGCCTCATGTCCACGGGTGGGGAATCCCGCACAGAGTCCAGCCCTGCCGACGGGCAGTGGCCCATGCTTACCTGTATGTCCCTGGCAGCGGCGTCCGCACGGACTTCCGTGTTCACTGTACTGTGCATGCTCTTCACGGCACGCCGTCGGACATACGCAGTACAATAAATTTTTTTAATCTCTTGCTTTCCCGCGGGATCTGCGGCATGTCCGTATTGTGAGCTCCGGACCTACCGTGGATCGGATCGCTTCCATGGACTGCAGTGGAAGCCGATCCACACAAAAATGGAGCATGGTGCAAAAGGTCCGCAAAACAAATCCGCATGCTAAAAAGTAATTTGCAGATGGCCATGCTTCCCTATAGGCGGCTTGATTAGCGGATGTCCCACACATCATACCCGTCCGTGAACATGAGGCCTTATACGAGTTGTATAACGTGGGGAATATTGTAATGTTACTAATGAAGGTTTCCATGATGCCAGTCTTGGATCTGTGTTGGAGCCAGCCTGTCTTTGCTTGTGATTAGATAGACGCTTCATCCTTTGACAGTATATTGATTGGCCAGGTCTCCCATCTCGGCCCTGAAAAGCCAAGGTGGGAGCACCCCTCGCGTGGCCGTATCCACGACACCTTAGCCTCCAAGTTGTCAGCCGATGCCGCTGCTAACATCTGTTACTCTTCTCGTTTTACCTAGTGGTCTTGGACAAACGGAAGCCGAGTCCTGCTACATTAATATTGCAAGAACGCTTGAATGCTATGGAGTGGAGATGCACAGCGGTAGAGTATGTGACCCCTATATATACTTATAACATGAGCAATAACTGATGAGCAGTAACTGGGGAGCGGGTTATAGAGGCCGCCGCCGACCCGGGTCCTAGATACGTTATAAGCTATGATGGAATCTGCTGGGCGTTGCAACCTGAACTCACTCCTGAATGTGCAGCCATGACCTGCAGCACACGCGGTTGGCCAGAAGATCCAGCCAGTCGTATGCAGCTCAATAACCTGCCAGCGGTCCTCCCCTCTCCCCGTCGCAGGTGAAGGGGGAACACAAGCCTGTAAACCTCAGTATGCGTCAGGGCTTGGAGAATGCTTGTTACATTCAGTGCTATCCTCCCGGGCCGCCCCTCCTTCAGTGAGACCAGTGCTCCGAGCCCCTCGCCGCTTCTCTCAGTCGCTAACCACTTACTTGGCTGCTTCCTTTTCCCCTCCTAACGCCTCCGTGCCAACGTATACACCTCAAAGCTACCTGCTCACGAAACGAGCGGAGGGCCACACGGCGTGTTCATGCAAGTAGTGCTACCAGTGCTGATGCCAAGAGCCAGAGGGGGTTGGGGCGACAGAAAGCAATTAAGTCGTACAACAAAAATCCCTACATTTGGTATCTATGTGATTGTATTGACCCACAGGAAAGTTACCAGCATTTTATTAATATATTATATGGTTCATTAAATGGTAAAATACAACTGAACCCACTAATAAAGCCCTGCAATGGCGATGTGGGTAGAAAAATAAAGAACTTATGATTTTTGAAAGTGGAGAGGAAAGAACAAAATTTAAAAATATTGGTATCCAACATTAATTTAATCTAAAAAAAACAATCCTACATGATAATATAGTGAATAGCCATTTAAATAGAAACACCCATCTATCAGCATGGTGGACCAACTTTGGCTTTCAGAAGGACAGCAATAAATTGTGGAGTCCACTACTGGTGTGCCAAGAAGACGTTCTCCACACTGTCTCTCCGGGGTCATCAGGTCCTCCGGGTCATCTGGTCCAACCCCCTGCTCATTGCAGGATCACTAAATTATCCCAGACAAACATTTGTCCAGCCTTTGTTTGAACACTTTCATTGAAGGATAACTCCCCACCTCCTGTGGCAACCTGTTCCACTCATTGATCCCCCTCACTGTCTTATATCTAATCTGTGTCTCCTCCCTTTCAGTTTCATCCCATTGCTTCTAGTCTTTCCTTGTGAAGATGAGAATAGGGCTGATCCCTCTGCACTGTGACAGTCCTTCAGATATTTGTAGACAGCTATTAAGTCTCCTCTCAGCCTTCTCTTCTGCTAAACCTTCCCAGATCCTTTAAGGCTGGGTTCACATGGGGCGTAATTGCCACAGAATTTTTCTGCATAAAGTCCGCCCGCGTTCCTAATCCTGGGATTAGCCAGCAAAGTGAACAACATTTTGCAGAAATCTCATCCACACGCTGCGGCCAATCTGTTGTGGCCAAGCCAGACGAAAACTGACATGCAGCATGGAATTCAATTCTGCATCATGTCAATTCTGTCCTTGTTTCCGCAGCGTCCTCTCTCCTCTCTATGGGAAGAGAAAGCTGCAGCGGAATGCCGATGGCGAAACCGCTCCAAAATCCGTGTCTAAAGGCCGTGGGTTTTGAAGCTGCGCTTATCCCACGAAAATCTCGCAGTTTTTCGATGTGGTCATTCCGCGAGAATTCCGCTTAAAAATTCTGTCCCGTGTGACCCAGCCTACCCGTTCCTCATAGGACATGATTTGCAGACCGCTCACCATCTTGGTAACTCTTCTCTGAACTTGCTCCAGTTTGTTTATGTCTTTTATAAACTGGCGGCCCAGCACTGGACACAGTATTCCAGATGAGGTCTGACTAAGGAGGAGTAGAGGGGATAATGACCTCACGTGATCTAGACTCTATGCTTCTCTCACACCCCAGCACTGGACACAGTATTCCAGATGAGGTCTGACTAAGGAAGAGTAGAGGGGATAATGACCTCACATGATCTAGACTCTATGCTTCTCTTACACCCCAGAACTGGACACAGTATTCCAGATGAGGTCTGACTAAGGAAGAGTAGAGGGGATAATGACCTCACGTGATCTAGACTCTATGCTTCTCTTACATCCCAGAACTGGACACAGTATTCCAGATGAGGTCTGACTAAGGAAGAGTAGAGGGGGATAATGACCTCACGTGATCTAGACTCTATGCTTCTCTTAAAACATCAATTGTGTTTGCCCCTCTGGCTGCTGCAGCACATTATTGTACTGTGTTACATTAGTCTTTAGATCCTTTTTGTAACCCTTTTTGTTGGTCGCACACGGTACAAACACAGCCGGAGACTACATGAGGCGGCCATATGTTTCATCAGTTCGGGCTGCACAGATGATGTTGCCCATTAGCATTATATATAATATTAGCATTGTGACACTTATGTTACTTTAAATCCTGATTTTTTTCCCCCCAGGATCTTCATAATGTGGATCTCCTGATTGGAATAGCTTCTGGTGGAATCGCAGTGTACAGAAGACAGACCTGCACCAGCTTCTATCCATGGTAAGGGCGGACATAAATTCGTAATTACTAAGAAATGTTTGCTGTTTTTTTTAATATGGAATCAGTGTTTTGCTGGCCGCAGGCGCCCCTCCACTCCTCCGCCCGTGCGCCACTCCGCCCCTCCACTCCTCCGCCCGTGCGCCACTCCGCCCCTCCACTCCTCCGCCCCTGCGCCACTCCGCCACTCCACTCCTCCGCCCCTGCACCACTCTGCTCCTCCGCCCCTTTGCCCCTCCACTCCTTCGCCCCTCCGCTCTTCCGCCCCTCCGCTGGCTTCAGCCGCACAATTCAGTCTGTTCCATTTTGGAATCAGAAAGACAGAATTAAAGATTCCCACATTGTTTCCCAAACCTCCGCTTGCTGTCCGTCGACTCCTCTCTGTTAGATTTCCCTGTTTTACCATAACACACAGCCGTGCCGACCGCAGTGTCTGGCTGCTCACACAGGCGCTTCTTACCGCCATCAACGCAACGTTTTGAATGCCGCACTAATCGCGGTGTAACGGTTTCATTTAAATCAATGGGGCCCAGCAGACATACAAGCGATTGCGACGCTGGACAGCGCTTTTCAGCGCCACGATTTTCGAGCGCTGTCTGCTCTATCTTTGTCCATTTAGCGCACCTCATCACCCATCACAATGATGGAGTGCACTAAAACCCGCTACGGCTGAAAGTGAAAGTAAATCGTGGTACAGAGCAGAAAAACAAAACTGTACCTGAATGTATGAAATATTATCGCTCACTGCGATCGGCCGGGCAAAGAAATTATACTTATCTGTGCAAAAGGGGGAGGAAGGAGGACAGCGGCTCAGTAGTTAGTACTGTTGCCTCTCAGCACTGGGGCCCCAGGACAACATCTGCACGGAGTTTGGATGTTTCTTCTTCTTATTGACTCTTATATAGCACATACATATTACATAGGAGGAGAATGACCAGCGGCTCAGTAGTTAGTACTGTTGCCTCTCAGCACTGGGGCCCCAGGACAACAACTGCACAGAGTTTGGATGTTCCTTCTGGGTTTCTTCTTCTTAATGACTCTTATATAGCGCATACATATTACATAGGAGGAGAATGACCAGCGGCTCAGTAGTTAGTACTGTTGCCTCTCAGCACTGGGGCCCCAGGACAACAACTGCACAGAGTTTGGATGTTCCTTCTGGGTTTCTTCTTCTTAATGACTCTTATATAGCGCATACATATTACATAGGAGGAGAATGACCAGCGGCTCAGTAGTTAGTACTGTTGCCTCTCAGCACTTGCGCCCCAGGTTCTTATCTGGCCAAGGACAGCCTCTGCACGAAGTGAATATAGATTATAAGCCCATGATGAAGGAGCCCGTGCCGGATACTGTACTTGCAAGACGTGAACCTAGGAGCTGCTGCAGGCAACAGTGAGGAGGAGGATCTTTTTGTTATATGGCGGCATTAGAGGCCAGATTAGTGAACCTGATTTTTACTCCTATTTGTGATTCGGTCATCCTGATCTCCAGTTCACTTTGGAAAGTTGGACTGATTCCAAACCTGTTATTTCAATGACTGCTCCTCACAACTAATGGCATTTGCCCATGAGTTGACTTTTTATGATAGCATGGTAAACAATCCCAGCCGTTTCCACTTTAATCCGGCTTAGTTTCGTGTTAGGTGGCTCAGGGGCAAAGATTGTTCTCTCAGGCCATTATATGGCAATAATCTCTGGGCAGGAGACTTCCAGGCCTCAGTCGTGACTCTCATGGGGGGATAGTTCTCGAGGCACTAACTTCATTCTGGGAAAATCACGCAGAGCTGTTAGAGTTGGCGCATATAGCAGAGAGTTGAGCGATAATTCCATCAAACCACTCTCCTCCATTGTCTTCCAACAGGGATGGTTCCCACTATATGACCAAAGGTTAACCTGATTTAGTGTAGTAGATTTATAGTCGGCTTCTATACTGGGAACGCCGGCGCCTCCATGTTTGTGATGGAGAACAATCGGTAGGAAAAACCGGGATTTTTTACCACCCCATATAAAATGTGAGAGCTGTCTTTGCAGTTTAACGCGGGTAGGTTTGAAAATTAGCACAGGTAGGGCTCTAAAGAAATATATTACCGTGGGGAGGATTCCATTTTGTAGGTCATTCTCTTACCAAACCAGGATGGACATATTTTGGAGAGGAGGTCTAATCCCGTTTACAGAGAGGTCAAAAGCGGAGGAAAATGATCTTTTTCTGTAATAGTTAGAGGGTAAGATGGGGTCACTCCCCGGTATGGGAGGCCTTTGTCTCACCAACAGAAAGGAGACTCTAACTTCATAGTATGCCTGAGATCTCTGCAAACATTCAGGCCCAGGATTTGGGATTATAAAAAGATACTGCACTAAATTGGTTAAGATAACCGTTGTCAGGATTCAAGGGGGCTGGTCACTGTCACAATGATATCATCTGCAAATAATCCTATCTTATGTTATCAAGAACCCATCGAGATTCCCTTATCTCCATATTAGATCTTATGACTTCTGCTAGCGGTTCAACAATGAGTACAAACAATAATGGGGATAGCGGGCATCCCTGCCTCATACCATTGGTTATGCTAAATGGGTCAGATAGTGCCATCAACAAACACCCTCACTGTAGGGGAAGAATACAGGGCCCGGACGGCACGGATCACATCCTCACTGAAAGAGAACTGCCTTAGGGTCTCAAAAGTGTATCCTAAGTGATGTACCCTACCAAAGGCCTTTTCTGCATCAAGAGCCAGCATTATGGTTGGTGACCTAGTGAGCTTATAGATTTTGTCTAGCGGACTCACCACTATTCCTGCCAGGTGAGGGGTTCTTCTCTGGGCTAGTTAGCAGTGCCTCCAACGGGGAGCCGAAAGTGGGCATGTCGCTGGTGGCTATAGCCGAAGAAGACCCATGTGTGGTAAAGAATTCTTCCAGCCTCGGTGGATTTGTCTTACTTGGCCTCCTGCGAGTTCTCACTGAAGTCTAGGGCACAGGATAGAATAATGCCCCGATTTCTGTCGCTGGTGCTGCTGTAAAAGTAGTTAATAGAGTTTCGGCACCAGCGGAGCTCCCACTGCTGCTGCCGTCCGGATCGCCCTCAGACCACGCCCCCAATGCACATTGATTCTTGAATATACACTGATTTTCAGAATTATATGGGACAATTCTGATATCAATACATATTAGGAAATTGCTGTGCATTTACAAGCATCGAAATGATATGCACATGGAATATGGGGCTCCACTCCCCAAGTCAGCATAGTCACCCCCTATGTACCACACAGCCCTCCCTCCATACATCGCAGCTCCTCCCCATTGTACGTTCCTTCCCTCAGTCATCACAGTCTACGTCCTACTCTGCTGCAAGGGCTGATTGTGCACTGATGAGCCAGAAAACAATACTATATGTATAAAACACCACAAATGGTGTCATCCTAAAAACTGGATATCTGTAAACCATGTTGTAATGGTTGGGGGTCAGAGAAGATAAATAATGGCAATAAGCCTTCCTTAACCTTAAACACAGGATCATGTGCCGGCTAAGATACGTCACAACACATTCCTGGACAACACATAACCTACAGTGCAGTATCCGTAGAACAACTAGATGTAGCAAAGAGCTGAAGTTCATAGGCTCTATCTGATTTTAAGACTATTTGCAAAACTGAATGGTAAACGGTACAAATTTACAGAAGCCATCGATTCTGACTGCATAAAAGACTTGTATGAATGAACAAACCTCTGAAAATGATCTATAACTATATACAATCTCCATAGTTCATATGCCAAGATGAATAGAGTGTCATCAGATCCATAATATAGGAAATTATTGAATAAAGCCTTAACGGAAGAGCAGAATACATGGCAGCTGGATGTCTGACTGGTCCCCCCCGCACACACACACCCTTGGCCTATAAGAGGCTCTCGGAGGCTCCTTGTGTGTAGTGACCTCTTCTTCCGCTTGTAGAGCTTGTTGACCACTAGACGCCTCTACGACGCAGAGAAGAGCTATCACCCTGTTACCAGAGGGGGGCGCATTATTGGGATGTTAGAAGCTGGATGGATTCCCCAGTCATCGTCTACTGCACCATCTTGTCTTTCCTCCCTCTTGGTGCTTTCTTCCTAAGATTCTTCTGCTTACTGACATTTCCTCCTCCATCTTTACAAAGCCGTGTCCCGTAGGTCCGATGACTCCAGCCTAGGAAGTAGGGAGATTTTAGCTATATCTTTTCTGTTGTCTTATGAGGGGTGACTAAAAAGTTCTCGGCCCACCCAATAAAGGTTTTCAGTAGTCCAAATGTTTATGGCTATTTTTCAACGTAGTTCCCTTTTAGGGCCACACACTTTTGCCACCGGTGCTGCAGGCCCATTATACCCTCCTTGTAGAACGTTTCTTCCTGCATGGCAATAAAGTCCTCCACCGCAGCCATGACGTCATCATCTGATCGAAAATGGGTTCCAGCTAGATGTTTCTTGAGCTTAGGGAAGAGATGAAAGTCAGAGGGGGCAAATCGGGTGAATAAGGTGGGTGCCGAAGCAATTCGAAGCCACAGGACTCACTGGTAGAAATCACAATGGTGGATGTGTGCGCGGGAGCATTGTCCTGATGAAAGAGCACTCGTTTTGTCAAATCCCAACGTGTTTCACTTTGATGGTCTCCCTCAAACGCATTAGTTAAGCAGCATAATATGCTTCGTTCACTGTTTCACCTTTTTTGAGGTATTCAGCCAGAATAACACCCCTCGAATCCCCAAAACCAGAGACCATTACCTTGCCAGCTGATGGGACTGACTTGAACTTCTTGGGGGTGGGTGAGGAGGGGTGTTTCCACTGTTTTGATTGAACCTTGGTTTCGGGTTGAAAGTGGTGAACCCATGCTTCATCCATTGTCACAAAACATTTGAGAAATGTCACAGGATCTGCCTCAAAAAGGGTCAAGTTTTTGGCGGACATGACGTGTCTCTGGCGTTTGTATTCTGCTGTCAACATTCTTGGGAGCCATCAACATGAGACCTTGTGCGTCTGAAGTACAACTCTTATGTGTCCAACGCGTTCCTGAGATATGCCCACTCTCTCTGTAGCGTTCTGTCACACGCCGGTCTGCCATGATGATATCCTGGATTGCAGTGACGTTTTCCTCCGTACTGGCCGTTACCGGTCTTGCGCTGCGAGGTCCATCCTGGACAGAGGTGTTGCCCTGCTTGAATTCCGCCACCCACTTTTTCACAGCAGAATAGGAAGGGGAATCCTCCCCGAATGTTTCATCATGTCATTATGGGTCTCCTGCGCACTCATGCCCTTCTTCAGCAGTATTGGATGACCGCACGCTTGGTCGCGTTTTCCATTTTCCAAGATGTGTAACTCCTCGGACACCTCAAACTCCAATATCTGAAACAAAAAAAAGATGTTAATGAAAAATGTGGTGTGTAACCCAGAAAGGAATGTACCATCAGGTGCTGAACTGACATTCGGCTAGGGGAAGTATGTCATGGGTGGGCCGGGAACCTTTCAGTCACCCCTCATATCTTTTTTTTTTTTTTTCAAATCAAATTTTATTCAAGATTTTTCGATACATACAAGGAAAGTTACTTGTCATATAAACATCAACCTATACACAGGTATCTACTGCCCTGACGAGATAATTCACAACAAACGCGTATTACACCAATTCAGGGTACTGCAGCCGCAGTATATCCACCCCCCGAATGGACCTATTGGCCCCGGGGGTAAGTGCTTGTAATTCCGTACCTGTATAACAACTTGTGGGGGAAGCCGGGGGCGGTAGAGAGGGGTGGGGTGAGGGTATGGGGGGGGGGGGGTATAGGATAGCACATTGACTACTGGGCTAGTATGTCTAAGAGCCTCAGATCACGCCAGGGGTGCCACGTTGTAATGAATTTCTCTTGTGTATTGTTTTGCCAGCTAGCGAGCTCTTCTAAGTTATAAATCCAATCCACCTTCTCCTTCCAATGTGAGAGAAGGGGAGGAGACTCTTCCCTCCAATGCAACGGAATCAGAGCTTTAGCTGCGTCGATCAGTTGAGCTACCAATCTGTCTCTCAACGGATGGAACGTTTGGGACGGTCTCCATAGAAAGATCATCTCTGGTGTTAAAGCAAAGTTCTGTTTTATCTTACCCAGCACCACGCCCACTCCTCTCCAGAAGGTCTCAAGTTTCCAGCATGACCACCATATATGCAGATAGGAGCCAGTCTCCACTCCACATCTCCAACATCTGTCATCTGGAGCCAACTTGTATGCATGCAACCATTGTGGAGTTTTATACCATCGAACCAATAATTTATAGTGAGATTCCTGGGCGAGGATGCATGGAGAGAGGCCATACGCGGAGGCCAGGATTGACTTAGTGTCCGCTGATGTCAGCTGGATACCCAATTCCCTTTCCCATGAGGTCAAGAATGCGGGCTTATTTATCACCTGTGGAACTATAAATTGACCTCTAAGCCGCGAAATTCTGCGCGCTCTGGGGTCAGGATCTATTAAGGAGCGTTCGAATGGTGTTTTGGGCCTGGTGGATCTACTTGTACCAAGGAAATCCTCAGGGACTCTTGTCACCGAGGCTCTCACCAGGAATGAAGGGCACCAGTCCGGCAGAAGTGTTTGAATGATCTCTGCCACCGGCTTATGAGCCATCCCTTGGAGATCCCCCACCGTAAAACGCTTAAATTTTTTCCAAATGAAGGAAGAAACCGGATCTCCTTGTAGAGTAAGATATCTAGGTAATAAATTTAACGGGGTCACCGGAGATGGTCTCGGAGTCAAACTCTCCCTTAGTTTATCTACTACTTCACATGGGCCCTTCAGCAGTAGGGAAAACTCTTTTGCACGATATCTTTTCCTCTCCGGGAACCACAAGTCACCTAGTGAACCGCTCTTAGAGTGGTCCAGTGCTAATTTTGGAAGGAGCTTGTCTCCTAAGGGGTGTGTCAAATCCATCCAGTAATTTAACTGGGCCGCCCGGTCATAATCTACAATATTAGGTAGACCTATACCTCCTTCCGATTTCCTCCTGATCATTAGACTGTATGCTAGTCTAGGTCTTCTTTGCCTCCACACGTAGGCTGCAAATAACATACGGAGCGTCTTGAAAAAGCTCGGGGGAAGATATATTGGCAACATCCTGGTCTTGTGGAGGATGATCGGTAATATATAGGATTTAAGTATATTGCGTCTCCCGAACCAGGAGATGCTTGGCAAATCGTAGTCCTTAACCAGTTTTTGCACCTTATCCAGTCGTGGGGCAAAATTAGTTGCAAATAAATCATCTAAATTTTTTGGGATTTTAACTCCCAGGTAGTCCAGAGCTGTTTCCAACCACGCAAACAGTGAAAAGCTAGAGAGTCTTTTGCCAAGCGCAGGCGGGATAGAAACGTTCAAGACCGTGGACTTGTCGAAATTAATTTTGAAATTTGAAATCTCGCCGTATGCTTTCAGAATTTCGACAAGTCTACAAAGTCCTTCCTCCGGGTTGGTTATAACGAAGACAATGTCGTCCGCGAAGGCCGCGGTGGATATGGAGGTATCACCCACAGATAATCCCGCTATACCTGGGTCTTGTCTGATCTGCATCATTAGGGGCTCCAGGGCCAAGACGAATAAGGAGGGAGAGAGGGGGCACCCCTGACGAGTGCCATTCTTAATTTCGAAGGGGGGTGACAAAATGTCGTTCACCCTAATCCTGGCGTGAGGGGCGTCGTAAAGGGAAAAGATCGCTGATACGAAGCTGACTGGGATATTATAATTAAGAAGGGTACTTTTCATATACTTACAGTCCACCCGATCAAACGCCTTTTCCGTGTCGGTTCCAACAAATGCTAAGGGGATCTTGTTTAAGCGCGCTATGCGTGAAGCATGCATTAGTCTTCTACAGTTGTCCTTTCCCTCCCTTCTCCTCACGAACCCCGCCTGCTCCTCGTTAATGAGGTCTGGTATGTATCTGCCAAGCCTCTTGGCCAGGAGTTTAGCCCAGAGTTTAACATCCATCTTAATAAGGGAAATAGGTCTGTAGCTGCTACAGAGGGCCTCATCTTTTTTATCTTTGGGAATAAGCATAATATGCGCCTCTTGTGTCTGTCTGGGAAGTAGGGCACACTCAAGCAGGGAATTAAATAGGTCTGTAATTCTGGGTATCAGGATGTCTTGGAAGGTTTTATAGTACGACATGGAGAGGCCATCTGGGTCCGGGCTTTTGTTTGGGGGGGAGGAAGTTATTATTTCTTTGATTTCGTTTTGTGTAACCGGAACTAATAAAGAATTTGCGTCTTCTTCACTTAGTCTCGGAAGAGGGATCTTTTTGAGAAAAGCGTCAATCCTGGATTTGGCTAATAACGCCTCCTCAGGGGAAGGTTGGTTGTGTAAGTTGTAGAGGCCTTCATAATATTGTTGGAACTCCTTGGCAATAACATTAGTGTCTGAAGATACTTTGCCCGTTTTTGTTTTGATCGCGGTGATTGTGTTTCTAATCCTTGCTTTTTTGATTAAGGAAGTTGTTAGTTTGCTTCCCTTATTACCTTGGATGTAAAATTTGTGCTTCCAGAACAAATGTTTCTTATTAAACTTGGTGTTGAGGCAGAGCAACAGCTCCTTTCTTATTTCTGTCAACTTGCCTAGCTCGGGCTCTGATTGGGAAAGTTTAACTCTTTGTTCTAGCCTGGCAACTTGATTTAGTTTGTCATCAATTTCCTTTTGGGATTTCTTCTTGGCCCTAGAGCCCATTGCAATCAGTAAGCCTCTAACATAGGCCTTGTGTGCCTCCCAAACCGTGGGTTCGCTCACTTCCCCTCCTGCGTTTAACTGAAAAAACTCCTCTATTTGAGCTGAGAGTGTGGATACATTTTCTATTGAATCGAACAATGAAGCGTTCAATCTCCAGTGCCACTCTCTGGGAGATTGTCTGAAGGGGTGTAGTGCCGCATGGACTGGAGCGTGGTCGGAAACAGTCTTCACATCTATGTGAGCCCCCTGAAGAGCCTTTAAGAGCCCCGGGGAGACTAGGATATAGTCCAACCTTTGATGTGTTCGGTGGACCTGTGAAAAGAAGGTATAGTCCCTGTCTGCTGGGTGGAACAGGCGCCATACATCCACCAGGCCCAACTCCTGTAAACTTTTATTGAGTTTCCTCAATCTCTTTTGAGGTATTTGAGATCTACCAGTGGACGCGTCTAAGAGGGGATTAAGGATTAGATTCAAATCCCCGCCCAGGATAATCTGTCCCACAGCAAAATTCTTTAGAATCTCCAGTTGGGCTATCAGCCATGGAACCTGATCAGAGTTGGGTGCATACAAGTTAGCAATGGTGATCTGTGTATTGTCCAACTTCCCCTTCAGGAGCAGAACTCTTCCCTCACCATCTGTATACTGCGAATCGCAGGTAAAATTAATAGATTTGTGGAGAAGAGTTGAGACTCCCCTGGAGGCGGAGGTCAAGTGCGTGCTGTGAAAGTGTTGTGAAAATTGCTTACCAGGCACGGAGAAACACCTGATCCCCTTATAATGGGTTTCCTGTAGGAGTAGGATTTTCGTCCCATACTTCTTGATCAGACAGGCGGTGTTCTTTTTCTTCCCCTTTGGGGATTTATGGTTGGTAACCGGTTGCCAGCTCCCAGCTTCTGCTAAGGTAGGGAATCGCATCTGGTCAGGCAGTGGGAGCCAGCTGGGTATTTCGATGGGTTCCATGTCCAGAAGTTGCCAACAAGGTAGCAAATCGTCTGGGGATCTTATATTTAGCCTACGGCCCTTGTGGGTCAGCCCCAGGCCGAAGGGGAACAGCCAAGCATATCTGATCCCCCTGTTCCTCAGGACTTCTAGGAGAGGGCGCATCATCCTGCGCTTAGCCAGGGTAGTTGGAGACAAGTCCTGGAAGATGAGTAAACATGCGTCCCCATAACAGATGTCCTTTGCTTGCCTCGCTGCTTTCAATATTTCCAGTGTGTCTGGGAATGCAAGGATTTTACATATAATGTCTCTCGGTGGGTCTGAGGGGGGGAGGGGGTTTGAGCGCCCTGTGTACTCTTTCAATGCAAATGGAGGCAGCTCTCTCCTCTCCCACAAGCTGGCAGAACACTTCCTTGGTGACTTTCTGTAGGCACTCTGCAGCCCAGGACTCAGGCAGCCCTTTAATGCGGACATTATTACGCCTGTTCCTATTTTCAATGTCCTCTTGCATCAAGAGGACTTTGTTAATTTGAGATCTGTGTTCTTTTAAGGTGTCTTCTACCCCATGTGAGTGAGAGATGATAGCAGCTGCAGTGGACTCTAACTCTTCCACCCTGCGCCCCAGCTGCCTCAGATCCTCTTTGATGTCAGCCAGATCTGCTTTAACTGGGTGCAGTGCCTGTGAAAGGAGTTCCCTCATGAAGCTCCTCGATATATTTCCCCCCTCCTCTTCATCAGAAGAGTCCCCATCTTCTCTCTCCTTACTGTTACTGCAAGCTCTTGCTGCTGCCGGCGCCATCTTGGAGGGAGCGCGGGGAGAGCGGGTGCTCCGGTCTTTTAGGTACCGCTGCATGTCCGCTTGTCCCTTCTGTGCTTTGGGAGTACTCTGGACTTCTCCCCCTCTTTCCTTGCCGATTTTCCCCATCAATAAGCCTCCTGGAGCGGCTGTTAGAGGTCCCCGCGGGTGCCGATGAGACAGAGCTCCGGGCTCAGCACTCCATCTTCTTCAGCGGTCAGGCTCCGCCCCACCCCTCATATCTTCCATCCAAACAGAAGAATACAAAATCATGTGACCATTGTCTTCAGGGGGATTACATCTTGTATATACCTCTCATCGCTCGGGTCAACACTGCATCTCACGAGGCTCTCCGCAGCCGGACCCCCACTAAACAAAACCTTTAACATATGTCTCTTACATGTCAAACGTTTTTAAAATTTCCATTACTGTTTAACTGCAAGTTTATTATCTTCTGTCCAGTAGGGGGCATATAGACACTATAAATGTGATCATTTTCCTATTTTGTATGTTTTTTTATATAGGGTGAACATCTTGAAAATTTCATTCAAAAGGAAAAAGTTCTTCATACAGCAACGTCCAAAACATGTAAGTGACTCCCATTTTCCTCCGTTGTACATGTAAAGGTGCTGCCAAGAGCACTGACATGTCACCACTATAATCTGATAGCAGCCTGCCGTGCATGTAATGTGGGGGCATCATCAGATGGATTAGCAGCCAGACGCCAACCAGTCTGATAGATCTTAGAAGTCTTAAAGGGGTTGTCCCGCGGCAGCAAGTGGGGGTATACACTTCTGTATGGCCATATTAATGCACTTTGTAATGTACATTGTGCATTAATTATGAGCCATACAGAAGTTATCAAAAGTTTTTCACTTACCTGTTCCGCTGCTGGCGCCCTCGTCTCCATGGAGCCCGCCTAATTTTCGCCGTCTAAAATGGTCGAATGGCCAAATTAGACGCGCTTGCGCAGTCCGGGTCTTCTGCTTTCTTCAATGGGGCTCCGTGTAGCTCCGTGTAGCTCCGCCCCGTCACGTGCCGATTCCAGCCAATCAGGAGGCTGGAATCGGCAATGGACCGCACAGAAGAGCTGCGGTCCACGGAGGAAGAGGATCCCGGCGGCCATCTTCAGCCGGTAAGTATAGAAGTCACCGGAGCGCGGGGATTAAGGTAAGCGCTGAGCGTTTTTTTTTTTACGTCCCTGCATCGGGGTTGTCTCGCGCCGAACGGGGGGGGGGGGGGGTTGAAAAAAAAAAAACCCGTTTCGGCGTGGGACAACCCCTTTAACCCTCCAACTTCTGCCTATAAACCTTTTAAATATTGCTACGTGGAAATTCTGTGAGGGCCGGTTTTAGACAAAGTGTGGCGCTATGCGAAATTGGAAGTAGTGCTCCAAGTTCTGAATTAATGACTTCTCCCGAAAACTGCAGGGTACCATGGGAGTGGGGTGAGGATGACATGAGCCCTGGGGCTGAGGTTGGTGGTCCTGTCCCGGCACTGCTGTACTGTACAGAAACGGAATATGAAGTGATTTGGACCATCAGTTTGAGGGAAAAATCACTTGTGTACATGAACCCATTCAAATGGGCGAGTTCTGTCCGTATTGCCTGTGTGCGCTCAGGTAGTCAGAACACCCATTTTGACACCAATATAGTTATATACATGTTCTTGTCCCCACAAAGTAATAGTGCCCCGAAAATAATGCTCTGTTCTACCACAAAGTAATAGTGCCCCTCTGTGTGCCCCTTATACTCCCACATAGTGTGTCCCATATGTGCCCTTACAAACTAATTGTGCCGCTTAACCCCTTAACGACCAGCCCATGGTGTTTTTACGTCCTCCCGAAGTGGGCTTTATTCTCTCAGGACGTAAAAACATGTGTCCTGCAGAGAATAAAGCCCCTCGGGCTGTGGACGTGACAGCTCCATGCTGTCGGTGTCCACAGGTAGCCGACAGCATGGAGCTGTCATCCCGGGCTGCGGGGACCCCCCCCCCCTTCCCGGAATTGCGATCGCAAAAAAGTAAATAAAAGTGGCCAAAAAGTTAAAGTTTTAGCTGCTCTGATGGATCGGATCCACCAGGGCAGCTGAAAATTCTTACCTGGCTTGTCGTCGGTGTCCCCCGGAGATCTGGTCCTCCCGGACCCGCCGCCGCTCTTCTGCGCATGCGCGCCAGACGATGACGTCACGCGCACGCGCAAAAGCCCGGGAACCCCGGCAAATTCAAAATCTCCTGGCTTCCGGCTCCTGAAGGTAGCCGGGAACCAGGAGGTGTTACTGGGGACCGCGGTGAGCGGTCCCCGGGCCCGCGATCGCCGCTATCCAATGGATAGCGGCGATCGCGAAAAAGTTAAAGTAAAAAAAAGTGCTAGTTTCAGCTTCCCTCATGGATCGGATCCATGAGGGGAGGTGAAAATACTCACCTCGGGTTCTCTGCGATGTCCCGGGACCCGAAGTGCCCGTCTGCGCATACGCGCCCGATGATTGACATCGGGCGCGTGCACAGAGGGGCTCGAGCCCCGGGAAATTCAAAATCCCTCTGCTCCTGGCTGCCATGTGTAGCCAAGTGCAGAGGGATTTCACTGGGGACATGATCACTGTCATCCAATGGATGACAGTGATCATGTAAAGTTTAAAAAAAAGTGTAAAAAAGTAAAAAAAAAAAAAAAAGTTAAAAAAAGTTTTAAAAAAGTTTAAAAAGCGTACGTTTCATCTCCCCTCACTGATCATATCCGTAAGGGAGGATGAAAGTACGCACATAAGGCCCCCAGATTTACTCGCGGACCTTACCACAGCTTCTGCGCACATGCCTGTCGCCAAAATGGCGGACGCATGCGCAAAAGCTGTGGATTGCCACGATAATTGAAATTCTCCCTGCTCTTGGCTACAAAACGTAGCCAAGAGCCTGGAGATTTCACGGGGGGCCGCGGTGAGGGGTTCCTGATCACATGTTCGCCGTTATCCAATGGATAATGGCGATCACGTAAAAAAGTTTTTAAAAAAAATTGAAGTTTCATCTCCCCTCACCGATGCGATCGGTGAGAGGAGATGAAACTTTTTACCGGAGGCCTCCGTATTTGCACCCCAACGGGATCCTCATCCGTGAACTTTCCCAGATTCTGCACATGGGACCGCCGGCAAAACACCGGACACATGCGCAGAAGTCGGGGAGCCCAGGAAATTTAAAATCTCCTTGCTCCCAGGCGACCAACGGTCACCGAGAGCCTGGAGCAGTGACGGGTGGCCTCGTTCTGCGGTCCCCGGTCACGTGATAAAAAGGTAGCGATCTACCTTAGGCCGGTCTCACATGACCGGATAGGAATTACGGATTCCGCATGCGTCTGATCCGCGGTAATAAGCAGATCAATCGCATTGGATTACACAATTCCGCTCACATTAGCGGGTCGGAATTGCGTAATCCACTCGCAGAAAAGAGAACGCAGCAGGTTTTATTTTACCGTGGCTATCCGCAGCATAGAGCCCATTGTGCTCCATGGTCGTGGATATACCCGCAGCCCATACGCAACTACGTTGTATACGGGCTGCAGGTACCCGCGTCATCGCTAAGCGACGGTGCAGGAAATACAAACAAAAAAAAGGTGTACTGCGCATGACCGCCCGTGTAAGTACGCAGTTATGCGCAGTACATTACGCGGCCGTACGCAGGGTCACAGCCGGGCTCACAGATGGGATCCGCTGCGGGCCTCCGCAAGCAGATTCCACCTACGGCTGTGTGAGCCCGGCGTTATTCAGACCGCTACCTGTAATACGCAATTTACAAGAAGCCCCGGGATGTTCGCCTTCCTGCAGTTCCAGGAGCAGCTTGTTGAGTGCCTTCTGTGCGAGACCGCAGCACCTCATCAAGCTTACGGAGACTCATGGAACGCCACTTTTCACACCCCGTCCCTGCCACTAAGGTCACAAAATACCCCCAAAAAGCATGAGAGGAGGGGGGGGGGATACCGGTTTTATTGCCCCATGGGCCCATCCCAACCAGCCTCTGTAATTACCCGTCTTCGGAAATACCACACAGTTCACATTATTACTTTTATCTAAGATTTGCGAACGCCAAAAAGGGCGCGGAGGGGGGTGGGGGGACTTTTAGGGAGTCAATTTTTATTCCGTACAAATAAGCAATGGGGCCTGGAATTTATTCAGTTGTGCCCTGAAATCCAATGGGTGTTCCCTCCTTTATAGGCCTTGCCATGGGTCCTGTAAGTAAATTAGGGCCACAATGGGTATGTTTCTGAACTCGGGACAAACGGGGGGATCCATTTTGGGGTGAACGTCTTCATTCCTATGTACACTGTACAAAAAAACTGTTTTTAAATTTAAAAAATTGCCAAAAAAATTGAAAATCGTTACTTTTTCCTTCTGCTTTGCTTAGATTCATTCATTCAAATACTGTGGGGTCAAAATACGCAGTACACCCCTAGATGAATTTGTTAAGGGGTCTAGTTTTCAAAATGGGGTCATTTGAGGGGGTTCTTTATAGTTTTGGCCGCTCAATGGCTCTATAAGTGGGCAATTGGGCCTGGAATTTATTCAGTTGTACCCTGAAATCCAACGGGTATTCCTTTCATTGTAGGCCTAGCCATGGGTCCTGTAAGTCTATTAGGGCCACAATGGGTATGTTTCTGAACACGAGACAAACACGGGTATCCATTTTGGGGTGAAAGTCTTCATTTATATGTGTGCTGTACAAAAAAAACTGTTTTTAAATTGACACAATAGCCCAAAAAATGAAAATCGTAATTTTTTCTTACTGCTTCGGTTAAATCTATTCAAAAATTGTAGGGTTAAAATACACAGTACACCCCTAGATAAATTTGTTAAGGGGTCTAGTTTTCAAAATGGGGTAATTTGTGGGGGTTCTCTATGGTTTTGGGTGCTCAAGAACTCTACAAGTGGGCAATGGGGCCCAAAAGGACTTCAAGCAAAATCTATGTTCTGAAAGCCACCGACTACTCCTTTCATTTTGGGCCCCGTTGTGCATGCGGACATAAGATTAGGGCCACAATGGGTATATTTCTGAAAACAGCACAAATAGGGGTATCCATTTTGGGGTGCAAATCTTCCTTCATATGTGTGCTGTACAAAAAAAGCTGTTTTTAAAATGACAGAATTGCCAAAAAAACAAAAATCCTAATTTATTCCTTTTGCTTTGCTTAAATTTATTCAAAAACTGTGTGGTCAAAATACACAGTACACCCCTAGATAAATTCGTTAAGGAGTCTAGTTTTCAAAATGGGGTCATTTGTGGGGGTTCTCTATGGTTTTGGGCGCTCAAGAACTCTACAAGTGGACAATGGGGCCTAAAAGGACTTCAAGCAAAATCTATGTTCTGAAAGCCACTGACTACTCCTTTCATTTTGGGCCCTGTTGTGCATCCATACATAAGATTAGGGCCACAATGGGTATGTTTCTGAGCATGGGACAAACAGGGGTATCCATTTTGGGGTGCAAGTCTTCATTCATATGTGTGCTGTACAAAAAAACTGCTTTTAAAATGACAGAATTACCAAAAAAATGAAAATCACAATTTTTTCCTTCTGATTGGCTTGAATTCATTCAAAAACTCTGGGGTCAAAATATGCAGTACACCCCTAGATAAATTCCTTAAGGGGTCTAGTTTTCAAAATGGGGTCATTTGTGGGGGTTTTCTATGGTTTTGGGCACTCAAGAACTCTACATGTGGGCAATGGGCAAAATTTCTGTTTTGAAAGACACTGACTACTCCTTTCATTTTGGGCCCCGTTGTGGACTCAGATATAACATTAGGGCCACAATGGGTATATTTCTGAACACGGGAGAAACAGGGGTATCCATTTTGGGGTGTAAATCCTCATTTTCATGTAAACTATAGGAAAAAAAAATGTCTTTAAAATTATAGATTTGCAAAAATATGAAATTTTACTTTTTCTCCTCTAAATTGAATTAATTCCTGAAAAAAAACTGTGGGGTCAAAATACTCATGACACCCCTCAGTGAATACACTAAGGGGTGTAGTTTTTAAAATGGGGTCATTTGTGGGGGTATCTATTATTGTGACACTCATGAGCCTTTCCAATCTTGGCTTGGTGTAGGAAAACAAAGTGTTCCTCAAAATGCTAAAAAGTAATGTTAAATTTGTACGTCTCCTAAATGGTTAAAAAAAAAACGAAAGTTTTTCCAATGTGCACCCAAAATAAAGTAAACGGGTGGAAATATAAATCTTAGCAAAAAATTCCATATTATGTTTGCACATATTTAAGATATTGCAGTTGGAAATGTGAACAAATTACGATTTTTTTTCAAAATTTTCCTAATTTTGGCGCTTTTAATAAATAAACACAAATTCTATCTAATTTTTCCGCCTAAATGAAGTACAACATGTGGCGAAAAAACAATGTCAGAATCGCTTGGATATGCAAAACCTTTCTGGTGTTTTTCCATGTTAAAGTGACACATGTCAGATTTGCAAAATTTGGCCTGGTCATTAAGGCGCAAACAGGCTTGGTCACTAAGGGGTTAAGGTGCTAATTCCCTTTAGAAGGGCCCTTAACCCCGGCAGTCCATTGTCGCTGGCCCCATTTACACAGCTGCAGTGCCTGGCCCTGAAACTTATGGGCCCTTCCCCATCAGCCCAGTACCCCTGTGCCGTCTCTGCCGGCTCTGTTTCATCACTGTCAGATGGCACGGAGCTGTTGTCACATACCTGACTGCTCCTGAGGCGGTCCGTCGCTTCAGAGTCGTTGGGTATGCGATTGTACAATGACAGCGGCTGAGCATGGCCCGACTGTGATGCAATAGGACCGGGGTGCCTACCCGCTCGTGCCCACAGATGGGTGACTGGACAGCAGTACTTAAGTAGGTGGCCCCTCTGGGCATGGGAGCCCTGGGCAGTTGCCCAGTTTGCACTCTCCCACCTCCAGCACTGGCCTTACTTTCTTGGTTGGAGTATTTATATAGTCTGCTGAGATTAGTGTCATTAGCCCCGTTACTGGTTATGTCTACCAGTTTCAGATAAGCCATCATTTTCTATTATCTTGTAAGCCTTTTCTTGGGTCACGTTCAGACCGGCGTTGGTGTCTCCAGTCTATGTCCGCTGTTGGGCTCAGTCTTCAGAGCCAAACAGAACAGCGATAATCCCCAAACCAGAGGCTCCTGCGCAGATGTGAATAGTAGCCTTAATCTATCGCCTTCCAGTCCTCAGCCTCAGAACCTTACATATGCATGTTTGTATTTGGCTTCTTGACATCTGTGACGGCCTACAGTATACACTAAGCTTAAAGGGATTAGTGAGGTTACATGTATATGTTAAGACTAGCTTACCCATGCCCAAAATAACAAACTAGCTGATACACTCACCTCTCTGCTCCCCACAGGCCCCCTGGTGGCGGCTCCGGCTCTCTGCTGTAACGTGGGGTTTACAGGCTGCAGCAGCCCGTGTGCAGGACATCACATACTCCTGCAGCCTGTAAACACTACATCAGAGTGGAGGGCTGGGGCTGTGCACAGGGAACATGTGGGGAGCAGAGACGGGGGGATGGGAGAAGCTACATTTCACAAAAATACTTGAACTCTGACGATCCCTTGAAGGCTGACATCACTTAATGTACATTTATTACATACAGTAAGCGTGCAGGGAGTATGCAGACATGCACTTTTACGTATAGATTTTTAGGGTTTTTAGTAGAGATGAGCGAACACGTTCGGCTCCGCCCCTTTTTCGCCCGAACACCGAACTTTGCGAACACTTCAGTGTTCGGGCGAAAAAGTTCGGGGGCCGCCGTGGCAGAGCGGGGGGGTGCGGCGGGGAGTGGGGGGGAGAGGGAGAGAGAGAGGGCTCCCCCCTGTTCCCCGCTACTGCCGCCCGCGCCGCCGCGCATCTCCCCGCCCCCCGGCGGCACCCGGACACTTACGCGCGAACACTGCAGTGTTCGGCAAAGCCGGTGTCCGGGTGCGGATGTGTCCGTAACGGACATGTTCGCTCATCTCTAGTTTTTAGTCTTTGTGTTACGTGTATATTCAGATGTTTCCATACAGTTGTCCGTTTTTATATTAAAGCACACCGATGTCTGTCCCTGTCCAGCAGTCTGCTGCTTCAGTAAACTTGTAGTTTTCTAGTTCTACACTTTTTTTTCTTTTTTAATGTTTTGATTGAATTTTAAGCAATTTATACACCAAATAAGGTGGCATTCAGTGCCCAGGACAGTCCCCACGTGTGCTGAAGTGTTCCATCATCATACAGTAAGTCCCAAACATCATACTTAATGAGTAATTGGTCCGGACATCAAGTCTCAGAATCAAAAGACTTTTTGCTTTGCTGAGATGATGTCTCCAGACTAGACCTCCGCACAGATACATTACCCGGCTGACTGGGAAGAATAGAGTAGAGCCCCCCCTGTGGAGCACCCTATGACAAAAGTAGCGGCAGATCTTCCGTCATTCTCTTCTCCAAAAACAGGTGGTTAAGTTAAAAGCTGTGTCAGTAGCCTCTCCTACCCAAGGGGCAATACTGCGTATGAAGCAATAAAGCTCTCCCAGTTTTTAAAAGAATTTTGGACGCTTCCACCCATTCTATTTGTATAATAAATGTCATTTTTTTCCCAAAAAGAGCTGTAAGGGAGGAGACATGTCCACCCAGATGTGCGGGATCATCTGAACTCCCTCTGACTAAACCCTATGTTTCCTGCTGCCCTGTGTGCACATACTTCTTTTTGGGTTTATGTAAACAGATATTGCCCAAACGGGATCAAATGGGTTGTCTGAAGTTATGAATCTGTGTACTCGCGCTCAAAAAGTTCAGATGATTTCACAATCCTACAAACAGAAGCTGTGTCAGAGATGCATATGCTCTCACACATCCACTGGTCCCAACACCTCCTAACAATCTGGTCAGACGCTCCTCTCTACTCATTGTCTGTAGGGGGCGTCCTGAGCCCGGTCACCTTGTGTGCCCCCATCCAGTGGTCCCAACACCCCCTAACAGTCTGGTCAGATGGTCCTCTCTACTGGTGGTCTGTCGGGGGTTCTGAGCCCAGTCAACTTGTGTGCTCCCATCCACTGGTCCCAACACTTCCTAACAGTCTGGTCTGACGCTCCTCTCTACTGGTGGTCTGTAGGGGTCATCCTGGGCCCGGTCACCTTGTGTGCCCTCATCCACTGGTCCCAACACCCCCTAACAGTCTGGTCAGACGCTCCTCTCTACTTGTGATCTGTCCTGAGCCCGGTCACCTTGCGTGCCCTCACACATCCAGTGGTCCTAACACCTCCTAACAGTCTGGTCAGATGGTCCTCTCTACTGGTGGTCTGTCGGGGGTCCTGAGCCCAGTCAACCAGTGTGCTCCCATCCACTGGTCCCAACACTTCCTAACAGTCTGGTCTGACGCTCCTCTCTACTCATTGTCTGTAGGGGGCGTCCTGAGCCCGGTCACCTTGTGTGCCCTCATCCACTGGTCCCAACACCCCCTAACAGTCTGGTCAGATGGTCCTCTCTACTGGTGGTCTGTCGGGGGTCCTGAGCCCAGTCAACTTGTGTGCTCCCATCCACTGGTCCCAACACTTCCTAACAGTCTGGTCTGACGCTCCTCTCTACTGGTGGTCTGTAGGGGTCATCCTGAGCCCGGTCACCTTGTGTGCCCTCATCCACTGGTCCCAACACCCCCTAACAATCTGGTCAGATGCTCCTCTCTACTGGTGGTCTGTAGAAGGCGTCCTGAGCCCGGTCACCTTGTGTGCCCTCACACATCCACTGGTACCAACATCTCCTAACAATCTGGTCAGACGCTCCTCTCTACTGGTGGTCTATAGGGGGCGCCCTGAGCCCGGTCACCTTCTGTGCTCTCACACATCCACTGGTCCCAACACCTCCTAACAATCTGGTCAGACGCTCCTCTCTACTGGTGGTCTGTCGGGGGCGTCCTGAGCCCGGTCACCTTGTGTGCCCTCACACATCCGCTGGTCCCAACTCCCAACACCTCCTAACAATCTGGTCAGACGCTCCTCTCTACTGATGGTCTATAGGCAGCGCCCTGAGCCCGGTCACCTTGTGTTCTCTCACACATCCGCTGATCCCAACTCCCAACACCTCCTAACAATCTGGTCAGATGCTCCTCTCTACTGGTGGTCTATAGGGGGCGCCCTGAGACCTGTCACCTTGTGTGCTCTCACACATCCACTGGTCCCAACACCTCCTAACAATCTGGTCAGACGTTCCTCTCTACTGGTGGTCTGTAGGTGGCGCCCTGAGCCGGGTCACCTTGTGTGCTCTCACACATCCGCTGGTCCCAACACCTCCTAACAATCTGGTCAGATGCTCCTCTCTGCTGGTGGTCTGTCGGGGGCGTCCTGAGCCCGGTCACCTTGTGTGCCCCCATCCAGTGGTCCCAACACCCCCTAACAGTCTGGTCAGATGGTCCTCTCTACTGGTGGTCTGTCGGGGGTCCTGAGCCCAGTCAACTTGTGTGCTCCCATCCACTGGTCCCAACACTTCCTAACAGTCTGGTCTGACGCTCCTCTCTACTGGTGGTCTGTAGGGGTCATCCTGGGCCCGGTCACCTTGTGTGCCCTCATCCACTGGTCCCAACACCCCCTAACAATCTGGTCAGATGCTCCTCTCTACTGGTGGTCTATAGAAGGCGTCCTGAGCCCGGTCACCTTGTGTGCCCTCACACATCCACTGGTACCAACATCTCCTAACAATCTGGTCAGACGCTCCTCTCTACTGGTGGTCCATAGGGGGCGCCCTGAGCCCGGTCACCTTCTGTGCTCTCACACATCCTCTGGTCCCAACACCTCCTAACAATCTGGTCAGATGCTCCGCTCTACTGGTGGTCTGTCGGGGGCGTCCTGAGCCCGGTCACCTTGTGTGCCCTCACACATCCGCTGGTCCCAACTCCCAACACCTCCTAACAATCTGGTCAGACGCTCCTCTCTATTGATGGTCTATAGGCAGCGCCCTGAGCCCGGTCACCTTGTGTTCTCTCACACATCCGCTGGTCCCAACTCCCAACACCTCCTAACAATCTGGTCAGATGCTCCTCTCTACTGGAGGTCTATAGGGAGCGCCCTGAGACCTGTCACCTTGTGTGCTCTCACACATCCACTGGTCCCAACACCTCCTAACAATCTGGTCAGACGTTCCTCTCTACTGGTGGTCTGTAGGTGGCGCCCTGAGCCGGGTCACCTTGTGTGCTCTCACACATCCGCTGGTCCCAACACCTCCTAACAATCTGGTCAGATGCTCCTCTCTGCTGGTGGTCTGTCGGGGGCGTCCTGAGAACGGTCACCTTGTGTGCCCCCATCCAGTGGTCCCAACACCCCCTAACAGTCTGGTCAGATGGTCCTCTCTACTGGTGGTCTGTCGGGGGTCCTGAGCCCAGTCAACTTGTGTGCTCCCATCCACTGGTCCCAACACTTCCTAACAGTCTGGTCTGACGCTCCTCTCTACTGGTGGTCTGTAGGGGTCATCCTGGGCCCGGTCACCTTGTGTGCCCTCATCCACTGGTCCCAACACCCCCTAACAGTCTGGTCAGACGCTCCTCTCTACTTGTGATCTGTCCTGAGCCCGGTCACCTTGCATGCCCTCACACATCCAGTGGTCCTAACACCTCCTAACAGTCTGATCAGAAGCTACACTCTACTGGTGGTCTGTAGGGGGCGTCCTGAACCTGTTCACCTTGTGTGCCCCCATCCACTGGTCCCAACACCCCCTAACAGTCTGGTCAGACGTTCCTTTCTATTGGTGGTCTGTAGGGGGCGTCCTGAGCCCAATGACATTGTGTGCCCTCACACATCTGCTGGTCCCAACACCTCCTAACAGTCTGGTCAGGCGCTCCTCTCTACTGGTTACCTGTAGGGGGCGTCCTGAGCCCGGTCACCTTGTGTGCCCTCATCCACTGGTCCCAACACCTCCTAACAGTCGGGTCAGGCTCTCCTCTCTACTGGTTGTTTGTAGGGGGCGTCCTGAACCCAATCACATTGTGTGCCCTCGCACATCCGCTGGTCCCAACACATCCTAACAGTCTGGTCAGGCGCTCCTCTCTAGTGGTTGTTTGTAGGGGGCATCCTGAGCCCAGTCACCTTGTCTGCCCTCACATCTCCACTGGTCCCAACACCCCTTAACAGTCTGGTCAGATGCTCCTCTCTACTAGTGATCTGTCGGGGGTCCTGAGTCTGGTCACCTTGTGTGCCCTCACATATCCACTAGTCCCAACACCTCCTAACAGTCTGGTCAGACGGTCCTCTCTACTGGTGGTCTGTTGGGGGTCCTGAGCCCAATCACCTTGTGTGCCCCCATCCACTAGTCCCAACACCTCCTAACAGTCTGGTCAGATGGTCCTCTCTACTTGTGGTCCAGCTTCTCACATCTCAATAATGCGCCCCTCTCAGACTCTGGTAACGGGGTGAAATCTCTCCTCTGTGTTGTAGAGGTGTATAGTGGTCAACAAGCTCCACACAAGGAGAAGAAGAGGTCACTGCACACAAGAAGCCTCCAAGAGCCTCTTATAGGCCAAGGGGGGAACCACTTTTAGGGTCTCCGGTGACCATTCATCTAATCACCACAACTTATCATTTACAGATCTGCCTGAGATGGAACCACAGGACAGGGTCTGCAGCAGAACCACAACTTCTTCTGGGGGTGGATTTTCTTTTAACAGAGTGTAATATTTTGCAAATTACCTAAATATTTGATCGCAACCTTTTTTAATGACTTTTTGACTAATTTACCCTGTTTACAAGGCGTTGCTCATTCTATAAAATCTCTCTTTCAGAATGCTTGTAAAGACCAGATAATAGCCTTCAATATGCTTAACTACAGGGCATGTAAGAACCTCTGGAAATCATGTGTGGATCATCATACCTTTTTTCAGGCAAAGCGATCACTAGCTTATGAGAAGAAGCTGGTGTCTAACTACTGGACCCTGGGTGCTGCCAACCATGCCAAGTGAGTCCGGTTACTCCATTGTTTATTTATCACCACACACACAACCTCTCACTGCAGTTATAGTAATATGGCCATACGCTCTGCATGCGCCGAACTGCAGGATTGTAACCCAGCGAAACCCTGCGGGCAGCTCTTGGACCTCTCCCCTCTGTAACCCCCAGTCCGTAGAATGCTGTGAAGGTACAATGTTAGCCTTCTGTGAGGGAGCAAGAGAGTGGTGAGGCACTGCTGGAGTCTTTTCACGTAGGACCTGCATGTGATGCCCCTGACACGGCCTGGGGGTCTCTAGTAGATGCGGCTCTCCTGCTCGTGACGAGCACCGTAGCATATGTAACAAGAAAAGAAGGACATGAGACTGAACTGTAATATGATCAGCTGCAGTGCTCAATGAAGGATTATATAATAACCATACAGGTCGGAGAGAATAACCAGTAACCTTACACTGAGACTCCGACCCCAAGTGGGAGACACATCTAATAAAGCACATGACAAGAGTAGCATACAAGGAACGGGCAGTGGGGGCGCTACCGGGGTATTTACAGGGGAAATCAGCTAGAAACCTCTGAAGTCATGGCCTCATACCACACAGCTACAGCTTACCTTAAAGTAAAACATATTAGAGCCATCACGGTAAATTAACCCTTCACTCACAGTAATGCACAAAGTTCCCATGGGTATTGTCTGAGTATTGCAGACCTGTCAGTGCTGAGCAGGAGGAAGCAGCGTTACATAGGATATATAGGATAGATAGATATGAGAGAGATAGATATGAGAGAGATATGAGATAGATAGATATGAGAGAGATATGAGATAGATAGATATGAGAGAGATATGAGATAGATAGATATGAGAGAGATATGAGATATGAGATAGATAGATATGAGATGGATAGATATGAGATGGATAGATAGGAGATAGATAGATAGGAGATAGGAGAAAGATAGGAGATAGATATGAGATAGATAGATAGATAGATAGATAGATAGATAGATAGATAGGAGATGGATAGGAGATGGATAGATAGATGGATAGGAGATGGCTGGATAGATGGATAGGAAAATCACGGTAAATTAACCCTTCACTCACAGTAATGCACAAAGTTCCCATGGGTATTGTCTGAGTATTGCAGACCTGTCAGTGCTGAGCAGGAGGAAGCAGCGTTACATAGGATATATAGGATAGAGAGATATGAGAGAGATATGAGAGAGATATGAGAGAGATATGAGAGAGATATGAGAGAGATATGAGATAGATAGATATGAGAGAGATATGAGAGAGATATGAGATAGAGAGATATGAGAGAGATATGAGAGAGATATGAGAGAGATATGAGAGAGATATGAGAGAGATATGAGAGAGATATGAGAGAGATATGAGAGAGATATGAGATAGAGAGATATGAGATAGAGAGATATGAGAGAGATATGAGATAGAGAGATATGAGAGAGATATGAGATAGATATGAGAGAGATATGAGAGAGATATGAGATAGATAAATAGATATGAGATAGATAGATAGATATGAGATTGATATGAGATGGATAGATAGATGGATAGGAGATGGATAGGAGATGGATGGATAGATAGATGGATAGGAGATGGATGGATAGATAGATGGATAGGAGATGGATGGATAGATAGATGGATAGGAGATGGATTGATAGATAGATAGGAGATTAGATAGGAAATAGATAGATATGAGATAGATAAATAGATAGGAGATAGATAGATATGAGATACATAAATAGATAGATATGAGATAGATAGATAGATATGAGGTAGATAGATATGAGATAGATAGATAGATTTGAGATAGATAGATAGATAGATAGATATGGGATAGATAGATAGATAGATAGATAGATAGATATGGGATAGATAGATAGATATGGGATAGATAGATAGATATGGGATAGATAGATAGATATGGGATAGATAGATAGATATGGGATAGATAGATAGATATGGGATAGATAGATAGATAGATATGGGATAGATAGATAGATAGATATGGGATAGATAGATAGATATGGGATAGATAGATAGATAGATATGGGATAGATAGATAGATAGATATGGGATAGATAGATAGATAGATAGATATGGGATAGATAGATAGATAGATATGGGATAGATAGATAGATAGATAGATATGAGAGACAGATAGATAGATAGATATGAGAGATAGATAGATATGAGATGGATAGATATGAGATGGATAGATAGATAGATATGAGATAGATAGATAGATAGATAGATAGATAGGAGATAGATATGAGATAGATATGAGATGGATAGGAGATGGATAGATAGATGGATAGGAGATGGATAGATAGATGGATAGGAGATGGATAGATAGATGGATAGGAGATGGATAGATAGATAGGAGATGGATAGATAGATATGAGATAGATAGATAGATATGAGATAGATAGATAGATATGAGATAGATAGATAGATAGATATGAGATACATATGAGATAGATAGATAGATATGAGATGGATAGGAGATGGATAGATGGATGGATAGATGGATAGGAGATGGATAGATAGATAGATATGAGATAGATATGAGATAGATAGATAGATATGAGATAGATAGATAGATATGAGATAGATAGATAGATATGAGATAGATAGATATGAGATAGATAGATATGAGATAGATAGATAGATAGATATGAGATAGATAGATAGATATGAGATAGATAGATAGATAGATATGAGATAGATAGATAGATAGATATGAGATAGATATGAGATAGATATGAGATAGATAGACATGAGATAGATATGAGATAGATATGAGTTAGATATGAGATAGATAGACATGAGATAGATAGATATTAGATAGCTATGAGATAGATAGATATGAAGTAGATAGATAGATATGAAGTAGATAGATAGATATGAAGTAGATAGATATGCGATAGATAGATAGATAGATATGAGATAGATACATAAATATGAGATAGATAGATATGAGATAGAGAGATGGATATGAGAGAGATGTGAGGTAGATAATGTAACATTCTGCTGAATGACTGGGCGAGACGGTGAATTAAGCATCCCCTCGTACTCTGATGCCGACGAGCAGAATATACAGAGATGTGTGAATACACTAGTGTCATTTTATAGTTGCACCCAACATAATATATGCGAGTTACGTCTTCAATACCACAAACCTTAGGCAGTCACAGATCACTAGGTGACAGCTGAGGCTGCTTGTGTAAGCGGAGGCTCTGGCCCGAACGTTCTCTTACAGTTTATAGCAGCTGTACCAGACGCTAGGCACCACCGCCTTTGGCCAGGGAAATGGCTGGGAGATCCATCCAGGGGAGGCGGAAGTAAAGAGGTGCTGCAGCCACTGTATGGCCCCATCCTCCCTGCCGGGACGGTGGCAGAGAGGAGGTAGTATGAAGCGCTGAAGAGGGGATCTACTCCTTGATGATGTGTTGGGGAAGAGTAACCCATTGGTAGGGCTTGTGTTGTGGAACATTAGGTCCCGCCTACCCCCTTTGAAGGCTCACTAATAATCTGGGTGCAGGAGGCGCCCTATAAAAGGGGTGAGCTGTGTCTCAGTAGCAACAGCTGATTACAACAGTGTGTTGCAGCAAGACAAAGTGGGGCACAGCAGAGAGAACAACATGTCATCTAATGTGGCAGAGGCCGCTATGTAGGAGAGCGGCAGGAGCAGCAGTGAGAGCGCAAAAAGGGTCTGACAACCAGGAGACTAATACAGAAGACCATCGAAAGGGTCCTGACAACCGAGAGAGGGAGTCATCACTGTGGCTTCAATGGCAGGATGAACAGCCAGATTTCTGAGAACACATGGCCTAGGAATGCTGCTGATTCTTGGTTAGTTGAAATGAGTCTGTACTGCCATGCGACGTACGTAAGTGAGGCCGGCCTCATTACTTACTGATATGCACACCAAAAAAGGACTTGTTAGCCTGTAGGCCTGTAGAGGGTTTGTGAGGTGTTAGTGCATGTAGTTTAGTAATGTTTGGTTTAAGCACTGCAGAATAAGTTGATGCTATACAAATAAAGGTTATTATTATTTGAGCAGAGGAGTTGTTGATTATTGATATATGTGTGTAGTTTATGCTGGAAGGGCGCAGCAAGTCACCTGACGTGCTTAGAGGAAACGTGATGTAGCCAGGGTTAGGCCTCCGAGAAATGGATTTATGTGACATCTAGGACATCAGGCGTCTTGTGTGTAGAGTCACAGCCCCTATGGAGCGGACTAGGCTACAGAGTGCAGAGTCAGTAATGGCCAACATATCATTATCAGGTGGTTTCTTGCGACCTGGTTCGAGAAACCTGTAAAATTGTAGTTTCAAGTAATTCATGCCTTCCAATGGAGTGGAAACCCAACCTTTGTTAAATTTGGTTATGTCTCCGCCTCCATCTGTCATGGCCGCCCTTAGACTCCGCCCACCTACTTCACTATCATCAGCATTTGAGTTTGGTGTATAACGTAATGAAGTTATCAGAGACATTAGTGCAAGAAAGCGAAGGCTCCGAGTACCAGACTTAAACCTACAAAAGCTCTATGGATGTGTAGAAGCAATGAACTTTGAAGTGCAAGATGGTGAAAGGTAAACTCAAGCTGTAATTACTGCAAGAACACTAAAAGGCAGTCCCTTGTAAGGAAGCAAGGCAGAAGCAACAGCAGAGTCTGCTGGCATTACCTGCAGGTACGATGGAAGCAGTCCTGGACCCGTCTGTTTATCTATTGTAGAAAGGCATCCAAGACCCTTCTGAAGAAGAAATAGGACATGACTCTGGATGTCAAAGCTGACAAATAAGTGAAGGGGCTATACCAAATACATCTGCTGAGAGATGCTTGAGAATAAGAAGATGTATGATGAAGCTCCAGCCATACCGGGACATACAAGAACTGGCATTACTGGGGCACCAGAAACATAGAACAATTTTCAGATGTATCCTATAGAAAAAAGTATCATCTCCCCCCTTATGTTGTATACATAACTGGGATTCAAGAGAAAGGGAGGCTGTTAGGAGTTGTACTTATTTAGCCTCTGCCATCTACAGGCTATAGTGATATGATAATTCTTAAACTTTTGTAAAGTTGTGTCTAAAAAAGGCTGGAGTAGACATAGCTTCAGAAAATACAGATACTGACTCTTCATTGTGTACCAGTGCTGTATGTTTTGTAGTGGCTGTGCCATACATAGCAGGGACTGAGCTGAACCACTCTTCAGTCAATCAGTGGGGTAGCCTGACCCCCAGCGATCTGATTTTAAAGGCCTGTCAAAGCAATAAAATTGTGCATTTGGAAGGCACCTCCAGGGTCATCAGGTCCAACCCCCTGCTCAGTGCAGGATCACTAAACCATCCCAGACAGATGTCTGTCCGCCTCTGAAGACTTCCATTGAAGGTGAACTCCCCTCCTCCCGTGGTAACCTGTTCCACTCATTGATGCCCCTCACTGTCTAATATCTAATCTGTGTTTCCTCCCTTTCAGTTTCATCCCATTGCTTCTAGTCTTTCCTTGTTCAGATGAGAATAGGGCTGATCCCTCTGCACTGTAACGGCCCTTCAGATATTTGTAGGCAGCTATTAAGTCTCCTCTCAGCCTTCTCTTCTGCTAAACATTCCCAGATCCTTTAACCGTTCCTCATAAGACATGATTTGCAGACCGCTCACCATCTTGGTAACACTTCTCTGATCTTGCTCCAGTTTGTTTATGTCTTTTTTAAATTGGGGTGCCCAGTACTGGACCCAGTATTCCAGATGAGGTCTGACTAAGGAAGAGTAGAGGGGGATAATGACCTCACGTGATCTAGACTCTATGCTTCTCTTAATACATCCCAGAATCGTGTTTGCCTTTTTGGCTGCTGCATCACATTGTTGACTCATGTTCAGTCTGTGATCTATTAGTATACCCAAGTCTTCTTCACATGTGCTGCTGCTTAGCCCAATTCCTCCCATTCTGCATGTGCTTTCTTCATTTTTCTTGCCCAGATTTAGGACTTGGGTATTTAACAAGGAGGAATGCATTCTGTTAGTCGCTGCCCACTGTACAACCTTTTCCAGATCTTTTTGAATCTTCTTTCTTCTCTAGTGTTAGCTATCCTTCCTAGCCTTGTGCCTTCTAATTTGATCAGTTTCTCCTCAATTCCCTCCTCCAGATCATTTATAAAAATGTGCTTTTTTTAAGTTCTTAAGGCTAAAATTAGTTATGTTACTATGGGGTTTAAAATAAATATATATTTGCATGAGACATATTCATTTCAAAATCTACAATTAAAGTGACATTTTTAGGAGGCAGTTTCCAAATTTAATCCTTTCCAAACCATTTTTGGATTACGAGTTTCCTAGGGAACTTGATGTTTCTGCCGTTATACAACATCGCCATCTGCTGGGAAAAGTCAGTAACTACATCATACAAGGCTTCAGAGTGGCATGGGCAGCGGAGTAGCTGGCCTGTCTGCTGACATCAGAGCTGTTGGGGGGATTACACCTTGTTGCACTCGGCTCCTGGGGGCTGGCGTCATGATATGAAATCAAGCTGATCCATGAGTCTAAGAGACTGGTTGCTAACTGTATGTCAAAGTGCAAGGCCCCCTGCAATCTAACGCCCCCTTTACATGTGCGTATTTGTGCTATATGCAAGAGTAATATCCATTGATTTCAATAGGTTTGACCATTCCGCACGTTTTCCGCATTTGCACACCAAAAGTCCAATGTGCAAAAGTGCGCGCTACACGCTGGAAGATGTGTGAAACTGTGTAATAGTTCCAGACATCTGCTACTCATTAAACTAATTAGCCACTTCAGTCGATGTATCTGTAGGCGCAAAAAGTACATTAAAATACGCTGATGCGTGCGCCGGAAATCACCGTTCATTCCGCAAACATACACTTGCTGGAATGAAGGGGCCTGGGGGATGAGAAGGGAAGCTGCGTTCCCTCACCGGTGTATGTAGAAGGGGGGCACAGATGTGTCTAATGGGTATCATGGCCTGATGGGTCATGGATCAGACAATGGCCATATTGGTGATGAATATGAACATTACTCCTTACCATTATGGCAGCTGGTGAATATGGTTTAGTCGGTGATCAGCTCTCCCAGAATACAGGATTTAGCAGCTTTTTGGCTGATCGGGTCCCCTGACACATACAGTAATATGCGGATCTGAGGCACAAGCCATCCTTCAGACTTGTCTACAGCAAAGTGAGAGTGACACAACGAGACATTGTAACTTGGGTGTTTCCTTACTTTTGAGATATCCTGTATATATAATGTATGCCGTATAATCTCATACGCTATTAAACTAAACGCCAGTGACAGATACACATCACCACCTTTTTGTATGCACTCACTTTTATACACTTTTGGCCCAATGAAGGAGATTTATCAAAACTAGTACAAGTAAACTGAATAGATAAAGCAGTAGCGGGCAACCAGGGCACTGACTATTTCAGGACTTATTTGGTCACTTTGGACAACTTTTCTTCTTCCTTTTAGTGATAAATCTCAATGTTTGCATGTTTTGAACATTATTTGTGGATATTTATTGAAAAAAAAGCTAAAACAATTTGCCTTTATTTCTCCCAGATCTGCCAGCAGTCAGCTCTGCAGAAAAGTCATGGGTGGCAGGGCTTTAAACACAGATTTAAGGAGATCTGTGTCTGTGGAGCACCTGGAGACCAAAAGCCTTCCTTCTCGCTCTCCTCCTACTACACCAATTTGGTAAGTAGTGGGTTTAGGCAGTGTTGGCACAATGTGGCGCTAGATGTGTATTCTTGCTGTTCCATATTAATACAAGCTGCTCGGAGAATCACAGGTCACACACTGACTTCTGTAAATCACAAAAGATTCTGTTTGTCAAACAGCCAAAGAATTTATAGTCCTTTAAGACAAATACATTGAAGTTGGATGACCAAAAGTCACATGATTTAACATATTGTGTCACACCTTTTAGCTCATGCAGTGACTTTGTTGTTTGGTCACTTGGTGATGCACTGTCTGACATCATTAACTGGTAATCCATAAGAATTCTTAAGGTGTGTGTGTATGTATATATATAATATGTGTGTGTATATATATGCGTGTGTGTATGTATATATATATATATATATATATATATATATATATAATATATATAATATGTGTGTGTATATATGTGTGTGTGTATATGTATGTGTGTATGTGTGTATATATTGTGAGGGATTAGCGTTTAGGGTCAGTAGCAGCGTGGGCATCCGCGGCCAGAGACAGTGACACCGGGCAACAAAAGGTCCTTTAGTCCAGGCTTCGCCTGGGTTTATTGCAGCATACAACACAAATAAAACAGGCCTTGACTTCAGACCAACATAAAATAATCACCTGCTCGTCTGAGCGCTTACTACACAGAGTCCAGCCCTGACTACTCACTTCAAAACGTCACATAGCCAGTCCGGTCCTCAGACCTGTGGAGGTCTCACCACACCCTCCGGGTTGTTGAGGTTAGGGGCGTCACCCTGTCAACCTCACCTTTGGCTCTCTCAGTCCACACGCCGGGCTAGCCGGGCTCCTTGCTCCACAGAGCCCTCTCTCTGGCTCTCAGCCAGACGCTCTCTCTCTATCTCTGACCTGCAGGCCCAGGCTTTATAAGGCCTGGTAACAGCCTCACCTGGTACATGGGAGTGGCCATCCCACCCTTCGCTTTGACCACTTCAGGAAAAGCCGGCCCGGACTATGCGGCTTGGAGCCACTTACAAAACTACAACGTGTCAGTAACATTGCGTTACTGACACAGAAATGCTGGCTTCCTCCACCGAGCCCAGGCCACTCGGTGGCACGTATCCACCCTCCAGCACTTTGTCAGTCACTGTCTCACAATAAATAAATATATATATATATATATATATATATATATATATATATATATATATATAATATGTGTGTATATATGGTCAAATAAAGTAAAACAGATATTAAAAAGCTCAATTTGTTAAGCACATCTCTAAGACAAAGTCCCTATCTAGTCAGCTCTCCGGCTACACATTTGTGTCAGTGAGGGCCAATTGTAACATTTCTTCTTCTTCAGGCCTTGCAAACTTTTTCCAAAAATATCTAGTGTATCAAGTAAGTTACAGGAAATGGAGTGGGGAACATGATGGTGTGCAAACACTATGGCGTCTCTCACAGTGGTAACCTTATAAAGTATTTTGTTATACAAGGAAATCATGTATCTGCGATCTGTTACACAGGATGCAACAATGTCTTACCAGCACACATTTAATCAATGTTGTGATACTAGCTCCAGTTATACACCCTGACCCCTGGTCTTTACATATGATGTGTGTGTGGATGTGTGTATGTATATATGTAATATACATGAAGCGAGTCCTTTTTTTTTTCTTAAACAAGATCCAGATGCAAAATGGTGTTTCCTGTAAGTGAGACACTAATGCAATTGATAATGGGTGAATGGGGTGAGGCAGAAAAAACACTATCCATTTCACGTGAGTTTAAGGATAGACCCCTACTCTCACCCAAGAATGTCAAGGTTTTGGAAGGAATCCTAGACATTGACATGCAAGTGGCAAAGTTGGTGGAAAAGACTTTCATGCACTTCAAGATCTCATCTCAAATAAAAGATCCAATAAAGAGGGAAATAGATGCTCTGCTAAGCAAATTGTGGGAAACAACTTCCCACACTCTGGAAGCGAAAGCTGTCGCAACCTCGGCCGCACGACTGATGTATATTTGGATAATCATCTGAGGCAGAAAACTCCTAGAGAGGACCTCATAGAAAGCCTCCCGTGATTTAAGATGGCTGTGGGTTTTCTAGCAGACACTTCTGCTGAGACCTTCGCTTTGAAACCAAAAATGCTGTTTTAGGCAAGGCAAGCATTATGGCTGAAGTCTAGGTCCAGAGACACTACCTCTAAAAACAAACTCTGCTTAATTCCCTTTCATGGGGACTATGTGTTTGCTCCAGAATTGGACAAGATACTAGAGGAAGAGACAGACAGGAAAAAGGTCTTTCCAGAAGATATATCAAATGCAACGTTTCCTTTTTAGAAACCTATGTTTAAGCCTCGAGAACAGAGAGGAAAACGTAAATCAGGGAAATGGTCCTATCCTAAAAGTGACAAGGGTAGGAACTTTCTCCTCCATCCGAAGCCAGGGTCCAATCTATGACTTGGGGCCAGTGGGAGGAAGAATATCTCAGTTCCTGGATTATTGGAAACTGGTATCTAGAATCCCCTTGGTCTTGGTCTTGCAGACAATATCATCAGGGTATGAAATAGAATTTTCACTACTCCCCCCCCCCCCCCCCAGAAAGTTCCAGATAACACCCTCCTATTTTCCCCCCTCTTCAAAAAAGATTAGAGTTCTTCCAATAACCAAAGATTAGTGAGGGTTGGGCTACTACCCCCCAATATTTCTAGTCAATAAACCCAATGGGTCATTCAGAACTATCATCAATTTTAAATGCTCAACAAAGCTATCACTACGTGGAATATGAGAATTATGTCCTACCATTAATTTGGTTTCCATGAGACCATCATGACAGCACCTCTACGTACCCTCCCTTATGATATTATTGTTCTTGTTGTAATGAGACCAGAGATTGGAACTGCAGGAAGTTCATTTGCATGTTCCCTGTGCATTCTGGGATGAGCAAAGAATCACTCGAAGAGGGAAGATTGTCAGGATTAGCCAGGTCTAGCTGCTCAGAGGACATCACCAGACAGCGCGCATACTTTGCAGTGAATGTACTACTGATCGTGGAGATACTACAATTCTTGTCTTTTAGAAGTCTGGAAGTGGACATCATCTGACAACATGGAAAAGGAGAGGAGCCATATGGTGAGCTGCAATGTATGCTATATGTTTACAGAGTGACCAAAGGAACAGCCAAACTTCACCGACCAGGAATGTAAGCTTGTGTCTCTACTGAAGGAAAAGGTGCAAAGTCTTCAGGAGAGAAGAGCTACATTGAAGTTTATAAAGGAAGATGGGGATTTCTAGAACAACATGGGAAGGGAAGTGAAAGGTAAAAATATACAGCTAATTAATACATTTGAGAACCTCGCTATTAGAAGTGGAAAGGAAGAGCAAAAGCAAAAAATTCAGAAGGCAAGTAGAGGAGCAAAAGACCCCGATCACAAACTAACATGTTCCTACACAAATGCACAGAGCTGGGAAACAAACAAGGAGAACTGGAGCTTCGAACGCAGGAAGAGAAATATGATGTCATAGGCATCACGGAAACTTGGTGGGATGATACACATGATTGGAAGCAGACCTAATAAAAGGGGAGGAGGTGTTGTGTTAGGAAAACATTCATCTCCACAGAGATTCAAGCTTCAGAGCTGGGAGTCCTGTAGAAACTGGGTAAGAATACAAGGAGAGAACAACAGAAAGGACACCATTGTAGGCATTTACTATAGGCCGCCAGGACAATTCTAGTATTCTATGATGATAAGCATGATTCACGTGATGTAAAGTGATGACAAATGATGAAATCTATATCCATTGTAGTAATTTGAAGTCACTGGAGGTAAGTGAGGGAGGTGCTTTTAAACTCTCTGTGTTCCTGTCCCTACAGAGGTCAGAGGATGACCTTCCATGTGTGCTGTCATCATGCACTATGGGAAACCAAGTTAATTATAAGACATAACTCTTATGTTCTCTGGGCCTCACATGGACGTCTTGACAGCTTTAGCCTAACTCCGAGTTGCAGTGCTGATGTATGCGGGAGGAGCGGTGCAACAAACTAAGGGTCCTTTTAGACCAGATGAGTTCCCCGTCTGGCGTAATGCGCACTGGCCGGCACACATGCCGATCTTCCTCATTTCATTTTCATGGGCCAAGGATCCGCTGATGGGGATGAGTAATTACTAGTTGGATCATTTGTCCCCGCATGCCAGCTGTTCACATGGGAGATGTACCACCAATCAGCAAGCATTTTTCTGCTCACTGAAACTGAAGGCTCTGCGGATGGACAGGCGTTCGCCCTCTAGTCGCTGGTAGTTCGTTGCTTTACATGGCCCGACTATTGGGTGAACAATCAGCCCATGCAAAAAGGAGCGTAAGCCTCTGCTGAGACAGTAAGAAGCCGTCAGACCAAGCTAGACAGAATAGAACTGTGTTTTGATGCCCCCAATGATTGTAGATGCGTGGAGCGGAGCAAATAGGTAGCCAACATTGGAGAAATGTGATGCCAGGGAGTTGCTGCCCATTGCTTATGCATTTTTAGTAAACCGCCGTATCACAATATCATTTTACTTATTTTTTAATGCAAATCTTCATTCTCAGCCCCATTGTGATATGTTAATGTCTGCCACGATGATGATGCTATGGTACCGCCCTCTGTTTGGTAATTGAAGATGATATAATTTGCCAGTTTTCTTGAATCGATCATTTCTGCTATATTTGATTTGATATGCCGTTTTATTCATTATTCATCGGCTGATACTGCTCATTTATTCACTTGTTTACTCGTTATGTTTTTCTGTTAGATTCTGTTTTTATCCCTCCCCTTTGTTCCCCTCCACGTTGCTTTATCTCCTTCCTGCTGCAACACGTTGCAACTATTTCCATGGCCTTCTGTACTTCTTGTGTATTAGTCCTGCCCAGCCTGACTAATGAGGGGGATCACCCCTACCCAGCCTGACTAATGAGGGGGATCACCCCTACCCAGCCTGACTAATTAGGGGGATCACCCCTACCCAGCCTGACTAATGAGGGGGATCACCCCTACCCAGCCTGACTAATGAGAGTTATCACCCCTACCCAGCCTGACTAATGAGGGGGATCACCCCTACCCAGCCTGACTAATGAGAGGGATCACACCTACCCAGCCTGACCAATGAGAGGGATCACCCCTACCCAGCCTGACTAATGAGGGGGATCACCCCTACCCAGCCTGACTAATGAGAGGGATCACCCCTACCCAGCCTGACCAATGAGGGGATCACCCGTACCCAGCCTGACTAATGAGGGGGATCACCCGTACCCAGCCTGACTACTGAGGGGGATCACCCCTACCCAACCTGACTACTGAGGGGGATCACCCCTACCCAGCCTGACTAATGAGAGGGATCACCCCTACCCAGCCTGACCAATGAGAGGGATCACCCCTACCCAGCCTGACTAATGAGGGGGATCACCCCTACCCAGCCTGACTAATGAGAGGGATCACACCTACCCAGCCTGACCAATGAGAGGGATCACCCCTACCCAGCCTGACTAATGAGGGGGATCACCCCTACCCAGCCTGACTAATGAGAGGGATCACCCCTACCCAGCCTGACCAATGAGGGGATCACCCGTACCCAGCCTGACTAATGAGGGGGATCACCCGTACCCAGCCTGACTACTGAGGGGGATCACCCCTACCCAACCTGACTACTGAGGGGGATCACCCCTACCCAGCCTGACTAATGAGAGGGATCACCCCTACCCAGCCTGACCAATGAGAGGGATCACCCCTACCCAGCCTGACTAATGAGGGGGATCACCCCTACCCAGCCTGACTAATGAGGGGATCACCCGTACCCAGCCTGACTAATGGGGGGGATCACCCCTACCCAGCCTGACTACTGAGGGGGATCACCCCTACCCAGCCTGACTAATGAGGGGGATCACCCCTACCCAGCCTGACTGAGGGGGATCACCCCTACCTAGCCTGACTAATGAGGGGGATCACCCCTACCCAGCCTGACTTCTGAGTGGGATCACCTCTACCCAGCCTGACTAATGAGGGGAATCACCCCTAGCCAGCCTGACTAATGAGGGAGATCACCCCTACCCAGCCTGACTAATGAGAGGGATCACCCCTACCCAGCCTGACTAATGAGGGGGATCACCCCTACCCAGCCTAACTAATGAGAGGGATCACTCCTACCCAGCCTGACTAATGAGGGGGATCACCCCTACCCAGCCTGACTAATGAGAGGGATCACCCCTACCCGGCCTGACTAATGAGGGGATCACCCCTACCCAGCCTGACTAATGAGGGTGATCACCCCTACCCAGCCTGACTAATGAGGGTGATCACCCCTACCCAGCCTGACTAATGAGGGGGATCACCCTTACCCAGCCTGACTAATGAGGGAGATCACCCCTACCCAGCCTGATTAATGAGGGGGATCACCCCTGCCCAGCCTGACTAATGAGGGGGATCACCCCTACCCAGCCTGACTAATGAGGGGGATCACCCAGGAACGCATATCTGCTGGTTTTTAAGGGTTTTTTTTTTTTATAAAAGAGAAGTTAAAAATGACATCCTCCCACTTTTATTGGAGAGCGGCGCCTAGTTACCATTCTGTTTGTCTTCAGACATGGCAGATTTGTCATAGACCTCAGGCCGCTAGCACACAGGCTCTGTTCAGTGCTTAAGACGCTGCAGTGGGCCTCCATTGATTTCAATAGGGCTTCTCAGACGAGCATTTTTTGCACAATGTTTGTAACGCCGTACTAAACGAGCGCGGTCTGTTGTATTTTAGTGCGATGCAGCGCTTTGTAACACATCACATCACCTATTGCAATGACGGGGTTCGTTAAAGAGGCTGTTGTAAAACGCTGTGTTTAGGGACGGCTGTGTGAGACCGGCCTAAAGCTGAAGATCTGCAACAAGTTACAATGCAAGTAAATGTATTCACACGTAGCGGAGAGAATCTACATGGTCTTCACGACCTGCTACATGAGGGTCCTATGAGACGCGGGCTGCTGACGCTCGGGTATGACCAGGCTGCACCTCTACTTACAAATACGGCCAGCGGCACAGGGTTAACAGCAGACTAACTTTCACATTGATGTTTTTTATGCATTGCCCTTAATGCCAGAAAACTGTCTGATTCTCCTTTAAATCTGTATGTTTCTTAACGGTTTGTTCTCCTTGTGGGGGATTCTTCAGGCGGAGCCCTAGATTACGGCATGTCATTAGGAGGCCACAACATTCATCTGCTGACAATCTAGTCAATGAAATGACCTACGTGACGGAGACGGAAGACGTGTTCTACACTTATAAAGGCTCCCCGACTTCAAAAGATAGCGATTCAGACATCTTTCAGAGCCGGAGCCCACATAGGTGAGTGATGCTTGGGGCTTCTGCTTGTTAGACATTCCCTAGAAGCTGTTTGATGTAGACACCAGACATAGTGTACAGGTATATATGTAGTTCTGGTGATATCATGGAGTAAGAAGTAAATGTGATGAGACAATAACATCAATACTGCATTTATCACATTGCTGGATACGTGATCTGTTACAGAGGATACAATGTATCATTTGCCCTCCTGTTCCTAGGGTGTAGAGCATGTTTAGGCCTCATGTCCACTAGCAAAATTGAATTGCGGATTCTGCACGTGAAATTTTGTCCATAGGGAATATCATTGGCATCTGCAGGTCATTTAAATTGAATTTTGCACCTGCAAATGGCATTTTAATTGATTTGCGTTTTTCACGTGCGGAAAACAAAACGCAGCATGCTCCATTTTAGTGCGTATTCTGCGTGGTTCGGCCACATTGCTATCAGTAGGTGCGGATATCCGCATGAAAAAAAATATACCATTTAAAGCAAATCCGCGCGGAATCTTGCAGAAATCTGCACAGATTGTATTTTTCTAGGGGGCTAGAAAGGGCTGCGGCATTGTTCAGTAGTGAAGTAGTACAGGTTTAGATACAGTGGCGACATAGGGAACATGAATGTAGATTTCGGCACGGCTGTGGTAGCCCAAATAACTCACTCCCGGTTTGGCCTAGCTTTAACAAGATTAATTATTTCTAATTTGATGGAAGATTTGCTTAGCTAAAAGCAGCAGTAAGGCCTCATGTCCACTCGAAAAATACAATCCGCGCAGAATCTGCCGCAGATTCCGCGCGGATTTGCTTTAAATGGTTTTTTTTTTTGCATGCAGATATCCGCACACATTGCTATCAATGTGATAGCAATGTTGCCGATCCGCGCAGAATCCGCAGCAAAATGGAGCATGCCGCGTTTTTTCTCCTGCACGTGAAAAATGCAATTCTTTTAAAATGCCATCCGCGGGTGCAAAAATCAATTTAATGGACCACTAATGGCCAATGATTCCCTATGGGCAAAATCCGCTGCGGATTCCGCAATTCCATTTAGCTAGTGGACATGAGGCCTCAAGCCTCATGTTCACGGGGAAAATCAGGCCCGCTACGGATTCTCCATGGAGATTCTCCACGGATTCTCCATTCTCCATGGAGAATCCGTAGCGGGTCCCTCCTGCCCCACGGACATGGGCGCTTAAAATAAGAATAAACTTACCTCTCACACGCTCCGGATCTTTCCTTCGCCGCGGCTTCATCTTCTCTCCGTCGCGGCCGGATCTTCTTTCTTCGGCCCGGCGGATGTGCATGGCACGTCGGTTGCGTGCCGCACGCATGCGTCGGCCTGAAGAAAAAAGATCCGGCCACGACGGAGAGAAGATGAAGCCGCGGCGAAGGGAAGATCCGGAGCAGGTGAGTATATTCTTATTTTAGGTCTCCCGCGGATCCGGACGGCTTCCATAGGCTTCAATAGAAGCCTGCAGGAGCCGTCCCCGTGGGAGACCCGCACGAAAATGGAGCATGGTCCAGATTTTTTCATGCTCCATTTTTAAAAAAATCATTTTTATTGACCATCCGCGGGTATTTATCTACCCCGCGGGTGGTCAATGCATCCCTATGGGGTGCGGATCCGCGGGCAGGCGAAGAGTTAAAATCCGCTGCGGATTTTAATTCTTCTTTTGCCCGTGGACATGAGGCCTTAAGGCCTCATGTCCGCTAGAAAAATACAATCCGCACGGATTTTCTTTAAATGGTATTTTTATTTTCATGCGGGCGCGTGCACAGAGGGGCTCGAGCCCCGGGAAATTTAAAATCCCTCTGCTCCTGGCTGCTATGTGTAGCCAGGAGCAGAGGGCTGTCCCTGCAGAGATGATCACTGTTATCCAATGGATAGCAGTGATCATTTAAAGTAAAAAAAACGTGTAAAAAAGTTTAAAAAAAAAGTTTAAAAAGTAAAAAAAAAAGTTTAAAACGCTTACATTTCATCTCCCCTCTTGGATCATATCCGTGAGGGAGGATGAAATTACATACCTAAGGCCCCCGGATTTATCCGCGGACCTTACCACAGCTTCTGTGCACGCGGCCGTCGCCAAAGCAGCAGACGCATGCGCAAAAGCCGTGGATTGCCAGGATAACTTAAAATCTCCCTGCTCCTGGCTACAAAACTTAGCCAAGAGCCTGGAAATTTCACGGGGGGGCCACGGTGAGCGGTTCCTGATCACATGTTCGCCGTTATCCAATGGATAATGGCAATCACGTAAAAAAGTTTTTTTTAAAAATTGAAGTTTCATCTCCTCTCACTGATGCGATCGGTGAAAGGAGATGAAACTTTTTACCGGAGGCCTCCGTATTTGCACCCCGACGCGATCCTCATCCGTGAACTTACCCGGATTCTGCACATGCGACCGCCGGTAAAACACCAGACACATGCGCAGGAGTCGGGGAGCCCAGGAAACTTAAAATCTCCTTGCCTGGAGCAGTGACGGGTGGCCTCGTTGAGCGGTCCCCAGTCACGTGATAAAAAGGTAGCGATCTACATTAGGTCGGTCTCACATGACCGGATAGGAATTACGGATTCCGCATGCGTCTGATCCGCGGTATTACGCAGATCAATCGCATTAGATTACACAATTCCGCTCACATTAGTGGGTCGGAATGGCGTAATCCACTCGCAGAAAAGAGAACGCAGCAGGTTCTATTTTACCGCGGCTATCCGCAGCATAGAGCCCATTGTGCTCCATGGTCGCGGATATACCTGCTGCCCATATGCAACTACTTTGTATACGGGCTGCGGGTACCGCGTCATCGCTAAGAGATGGTGCGAGAAATGCAAACAAAAAAAAAAGTACTGCGAATGACCGCCTGTGTGAGTAGGCAGTTATGTGCAGTACATTACGTGACCGTACGCAGGGTCACAGCCGGGCTCACAGATGGGATCCGCTGTGGGCCTCCGCAAGCAGATTCCACCTACGGCCGTGTGAGCCCGGCGTTATTCAGACCGCTACCTGTAATACGTATTTTACAAGAAGCCCCGGGAACGCTCGCCTTCCTGCAGTTCCAGGAGCACCTTTTTGAGCGTCTTCTGTGTGAGACTGCCGCACCTCATCAAGCTTACGGAGACTCACAGTGCGCCACTTTTTACACCCCATACCCACCACTGAGGTCAAGAAATGACCCCCAAAAAGCATGAGAGGAGGGGGGATACATGGTTTTATTGCCCCATGGGCCCATTCCAACCAGCCCCCGTAATTACCCCTGTCTTCGGAAATACTGTTTAGAAAAAAAGACTTTTATCCCACCTTAGACGGCTTCTAGCTCCTGGTTCCATGCAGCAGGTGCGTCTCCAAGTGCTTGTACAGCCTTGCAGTCACTTAGGCTTTCTTTCACAAGTAAGTTCCATAGAAGGGGAGGCACTGGTGTGAGATCCCTTCGCCCCATAGTTGCAGGGATCGATTCACTCTGTGAACGTCTTAGTTTGTGGGTTGATCGATCCCTGCAAGCATTAGTCTGTAGAGTCCCGGGTTTCTTAAAAGACAGTAAACATGTAATGCAACAATTGCAACAGGTTGAATGGAGAAGTAGTTACCAGTGGGTCTCATGTGATGTTAAAGACTTATATTCTAGCATACCACACCATGCGGCATTGGAAGCTGTTCAATTTCATTTACAGTCCTTTAGTAATTAAAGCGATGAGTTGAAGGAATTCATTGTTTTGGCCACGGAATTTTTGTTGAAACACATTTTTTTTTTTATAATGAATTTTTTTTTACTGATAACTGGAGCCCCAATGGGGTCCAAATTTTCACCATCCATAGCAAATCTCACGATGAGCTGGTGGGAGCATTTTTTTATTTTCAACCACAGAAATCCGTATGCGGGCCGCATGGTGGGGTATGCTAGATTTATTGATGACAGTTATCATCTGGGATAAGGGTACAGACTTGGGTAATGATACTATTGATAGATCAGAATTTGTTGAATACATCAATGACAATTTGGTCAACCTACAATTTGTGGTTACACAAAATGATATAGAAATTCCATTTCTAGATTTAACCCTAAGAGGTAATGTCTCCACTGGCAAAATAGAGACATGTTTGTTTAGGAAAGAAACAGCGGGGAATACTGTTTTGCACGCTAGCAGCAGTCATCCCAGACGTACATTGAGGGCTATTCCAACAGGGGAAATGATACGAGCAAAAAGAGCATGTACCAGTAAGGATCTACATGACAAAACAAAAAATGGGATTATAGAGAGATTAGGGGAGAGAGGTTACAAAAAATCAGCTTTGAAAAAAACCCGTAACAGAATTGATACAATGGATAGGGAGACCTTACTTAATAATAAGAGAAATGAAAATAAAATTAAGAAAAAAGGTTTAATTTTCTCCACAGCATATAGTCGAGATTTTTATAAAATAAAAAATATTTTTTTCAAATTTTTGCCAATCCTGCGTCAAGATGATACAGTAGATAGTATTTTAGATGAAGGGGTAATGGTCGTGTCTAAAAAAAGCAGGAATTTAGGGGACATGCTGTCTCCAAGCACCTTTAAATCAGGAATGAAAAAAACACAATGGCTGAAAAACAATGGTTTTTTTAGGTGTGGTAACTCTCGATGCAGCATATGTTATCTGGCTGATAACAGAAAAACTAGCTTCATGGATAGTGAGGGATATAAAGAATATAAAATTAAAACCTACATGAATTGTAACACCAGTAATGCAATCTATGTAATCTCATGCGCAGAATGTAATAAGAACTACATTGGTTGTACGACACGCAAAATTAGAACCAGCATTGCGGAACATGTGCGATACATCAAAAATGGCAACACCAATAGTTCAGGAGCAGCAAAGCACTTCCTGGAGACACATCAGGGAGTCTGAATAGCTTTACATTTTTTGGGATAGAGCAAGATACTAATGGTAACAGAGGGGGTGTGGTCAGCCAGGCACGAGGGTGTAGAAGAGAGGCCTTCTGGATACTAACGCTGAATACCAGATACCCAAGGGGCAGGAATTTTAAAACTGACCTCCGTGTAGAGGTGATCGAGGCTCTTGACAGGTGAAACCGGTCCTTGTTTTTCTGTGAATATGCACAATTTTTAAACAATAAAGCAGCAAGTTTCTCACACCAGTGCCTCCCCTTCGGAAATACCACACAGTTCACATTATTACTTTTATCTAAGATTTGCGAACGCCGAAAAGGGTGCGGAGGGGGGGGATATTTTTAGGGAGTCAATTTTTATTCTGTACAAATGAGCAATGGGGCCTGGGATTTATTCAGTTGTGCCCTGAAATCCAATGGGTGTTCCCTCCTTTATAGGCCTTGCCATGGGTCCTGTAAGTAAATTAGGGTCACAAGGGGTATGTTTTTGAACACGGGACAAATGGGGGTATCCATTTGGGGGTGAATGTCTTCATTCCTATGTACACTGTACAAAAAAACTGTTTTTAAATTTAAAAATTTGCCAAAAAAATGAAAATCGTAACTTTTTCCTTCTGCTTTGCTTAGATTCATTCAAATACTGTGGGGTCAAAATACGCAGTACACCCCTAGATGAATTTGTTAAGGGGTCTAGTTTTCAAAATGGGGTCATTTGAGGGGGTTCTTTATAGTTTTGGCTCCTCAATGGCTCTATAAGTGGGCAACGGGGCCTGGAATTTATTCTGTTGTACCCTGAAATCCAACGGGTATTCCTTTCATTGTAGGCCGAGCCATGTGTCCTGTAAGTCTATTAGGGCCACACTGGGTATGTTTCTGAACACGGGACAAACACGGGTATCCATTTTGGGGTGAAAGTCTTCATTTATATGTGTGCTGCACAAAGAAACCTGTTTTTAAATTGACACAATAGCCCAAAAAATGAAAATCGTAATTTTTTCTTACTGCTTCGCTTAGATCTATTCAAAAATTGTAGCTTTAAAATACACACCCCTAGATAAATTCGTTAAGGGGTCTAGTTTTCAAAATACGGTCATTTGTGGGGGTTCTCTATGGTTTTGGCCGCTCAAAAACTCTACAAGTGGGCAATGGGGCCTAAAAGGACTTCAAGCAAAATCTATGTTCTGAAAGCCACCAACTACTCCTTTCATTTTGGGCCCCGTTGTGCATTCGGACATAAGATTAGGGCCACAATGGGTATATTTCTGAAAATAGCACAAACAGGGGTATCCATTTTGGGGTGCAAGTCTTCCTTCATATGTGTGCTGTACAAAAAAAGCTGTTTTTAAAATGACAGAATTGCCAAAAAAACGAAAATCCAAATTTTTTTCTTTTGCTTTGCTTGAATTTATTCAAAAACTGTGGGGTCAAAATACACAGTACACCCCTAGATAAAGTCTAGTTTTCAAAATGGGGTCATTTGTGGGGGTTCTATATGGTTTTGAGCACTCAAGAACTCTACAAGTGGGCAATGGGGCCAAAAAGGACTTCAAGCAAAATCTATGTTCTGAAAGCCACCGACTACTCCTTTCATTTTGGGTCCTGTTGTGCATCCAGACATAAGATTAGGGCCACAATGGGTATGTCTCTGAACATGGAACAAACAGGGGTATCCATTTTTGGGTGCAAGTCTTCATTCATTTGTGTGCTGTACAAAAAAAGCTGTTTTTAAAATGACAGAATTGCCAAAAAAACGAAAATCACAATATTTTCCTTTTGCTTGGCTTGAATTCATTCAAAAACTGTGGGGTCAAAATATGCAGTACACCCCTAGATAAATTCCTTAATGGGGTCATTTGTGGGGGTTTTCTATGGTTTGGGCGCTCGAAAACTCTACATGTGTGCTATGGGACCTAAAAGGACTTCAAGCCAAAGTATAGATGTATCAGGGGTCAGTACAGAGATCTCTTCCATCATCTATTATACCCAGGACTGTAACATGGGGGCGCTCTAATAACTATGTATAATATATCAGGGGACAGTACAGAGATCTCTCCCATCATCTATTATACCCAGGACTGTAACAAGGGGGCGCTCTAATAACTATGTATAGATATATCAGGATTCAGTACAGAGATCTCTCCCATCATCTATTATACAAAGGACTGTAACAAGGGGGCGTTCTAATAACTATGTATAGATATATCAGGGGTCAGTACAGAGATCTCTCCCATCATCTATTATACCCAGGACTGTAACAACGGGGCGCTCTAATAACTATGTATAATATATCAGGGGTCAGTACAGAGATCTCTCCCATCATCTATTATACCCAGGACTGTAACAAGGGGGTGCTCTAATAACTATAATATATCAGGGTTCAGTACAGAGATCTCTCCCATCATCTATTATATCCAGGACTGTAACAAGGGGGCGCTCTAATAACTATGTATAATATATCAGGGGACAGTACAGAGATCTCTCCCATCATCTATTATACCCAGGACTGTAACAAGGAGGCGCTCTAATAACTATGTATAATATATCAGGGTCAGTACAGAGATCTCTCCCATCATCTATTATACCCAGGACTACAAAACCGCATGTATGTGTAGTGCATGGTTTCGATTGGGTTCTTTCAGGCTACAAAACATCTCTCATGTGAATGAACCCGTTGGAAACCTTGGACTCCACATACATGCATTTTTGTAGCGCTACAAAGTAGTTGGATTTTGTAGCCCATGTTAATAGGGCCTTATGATGGAGAAGTATTGAAGCAGCTGGGGCCCAATCAGTCCTCCTAAGTGCGGCCCACCGTTAGTTTTATCTGTGATGTAGGGGCTATTGTGTTTACAATTAAGGACAGGCAGAAAAGTGAGTAAATCTCTTTATGAGGCGAGCTGCCAAAACCAAGAGTCCTGACAAGGTACTTATAATGGGGGAGAACAGAAGAGAGGAATCAGCTGAGTGCAGAACATCCCCTAAACAACTGGGCCTATTGTATTTACCCCACTTCTAAGATATAGTAATAATCTTAATCTACTTACCTCAGTGGTTTATAAACATCGACAAGATAGGTCATAGCATCCAGTAGTAAGCCAGTAGGGCCCGCTCGCAGGAGCGTAGGGACTATAAGGAGGGATACACATGGGATACTATACATATATACAGCAGATCACCAGCCGTGTCTGTGAATAAGCCAATAAGAGGTGCAGCGGGAAGAAGGGGGTCTGGTTTCCAAGGGAGAGTGTAGAAGCAGGGTGGATGAAGAATAGTTTAGATTAGGGAATATGGTAGGCCTCCCGATAAAGATCTGTGTTTTGGGCTCACTTAAAGCTGTGGGCGTTCGGAATTTCCTTGATTGTCTGGGGTATTGCCTTCCAGAGAACGAATGCGGCTAGGGAAAAATCTTAGAGATGGGAGTAGAAAGGAACTGAGTCTAAGGCCATCAACAGAGCAGAGACCGCGGGTAGGGTGGTAGACAGAGATGAGAAAGGAGATATTCGGTGGTGTGGGTGAGAGTGAGGAGTTTAAACTGTATTCTATATTTAACACGAAACCAGTGTAGTGACTGGCACAGGGTGGAGGCATCAGTGTAGTGACTGGCACAGGGTGGAGGCATCAGTGTAGTGACTGTTACAGGGTGGAGGCATCGGTGTAGTGACTGGTACAGGGTGGAGGCATCAGTGTAGTGACTGGTACAGGGTGTAGGCATCAGTGCAGTGTCTTGTACAGGGTAGAGGCATCAGTGTAGTGACTGGTACAGGGTGGAGGCATCAGTGTAGTGACTCTCACAGGGTGGAGGCATCGGTGTAGTGACTGGTACAGGGTGGAGGCATCAGTGTAGTGACTGGTACAGGGTGGAGGCATCAGTGTAGTGACTGGCACAGGGTGGAGGCATCAGTGTAGTGACTGGCACAGGGTGGAGGCATCAGTGTTGTGACTGGCACAGGGTGGAGGCATCGGTGTAATGACTGGCACAGGGTGGAGGCATCGGTGTAGTGACTGGCACAGGGTGGAGGCATCGGTGTAGTGACTGGTACAGGGTGGAGGCATCGGTGTAGTGACTGGTACAGGGTGGAGGCATCGGTGTAGTGACTGGCACAGGGTGGAGGCATCGGTGTAGTGACTGGAACAAGGTGGAGGCATCGGTGCAGTGACTGGTACTGGGTGGAGGCATCGATGTAGTGACTGGTACAGGGTGGAGGCATCCGTGCAGTGACTGGTACAGGGTGGAGGCATCGGTGCAGTGACTGGTACAGGGTGGAGGCATCGGTGTAGTGACTGGTACAGGGTGGAGGCATCAGTGTAGTGACTGGCACAGGGTGGAGGCATCAGTGTAGTGACTGGTACAGGGTGGAGAAAAGATTTGGGGGGCTCAAGAGCCCTCTAGGGTTAAATTGTAACCACTCCCACCACAGCCTTTTCCATAAGCTGACCCCCCCCCCCCCCCCCCGAAGAAGCAACGTTTATTTATAAGTAGTAAAATACATTATAGCAGCAATGATTTATAAAGGTCAGAGTCTCCATATAATGTGAGTGCAACATATTAGACAGAAGCGATCTAAAGGAAACACGACCCTGCCTTGGTAATAATGCACAAATATCAGGGTCACGACTGTAATACTTGCTGCAAATGGTGCGCGCTACCATAGAGCCGCCCACTGCTATATGCTGCAGATTCAGCAAGTGATTAGATCCCTGCATGAACTGCCAGCTTGTGTGATAAATGCTGACTCTGACATAAGCATAGCAGGGGAGCCTACATGAGGCATTATGACCAGCGTCATCAGGGGTATAGGAGCAGACGTGCCAATTCTTTAGGCCTCCTTCACAGGGGCGACAAAGTTACACGATTTTGTCACACTGCTACAATGATACAAATCGCTTGTATGTGAAGCCCATGCTCTCCTATGGGTTCCTTCACACCTGCAATGTTTTGTAGCATGCGACATCCCGACACAAAAACTTTGCGGGTGCGGCGATATGACTGCGACTCGTGAGGTTTTGTAGCCCATGTTTCCCTATGGAGCCTTCCTCTCTGTTGCATCGCGTGAAAATGTGGTTTTTGTGCGATGTGATGCTACTTTGACAAAAGAAAATCCTGCTGTCAAATCCCTAATCTAAGTATACGTCACCTTAGAAACGTTGTCCTCTGTGATGCCTCTTCTCCCTAGTCCTGGCACTATTCTCTGTCATCTCTTCTGGCCGGGGATTGAAAAATTTCTGCTCCCTGGAAGCGCTGCCTCTGATTGGCTGACGCTTAGCCAATCACACCCATTCATCGAGAGCTGGCTGGCAGGAGTCGGGGATATTTCAATACCCGGCCAGAAGAGATGAAGAAGAGCAGTGCCGGGGACTTGGGGAGAAGCTGCAGCGGAGCCAGACAGCACTTCTAGGTGAGGTGTACTTTTTTTTCTGCACTTACGGCTTATTTTCAGGGTAGGGCTTATATTTCAAGAACCCCCCACCCACCCGAAAATCCTTGCATGCAGTGCTACAAAGTCGTGGCATTGCTGCAAGAAGACGCAGCAATATCGCACCAGCAATGCGATATTGCTGCGATTTTCTTGCGGCAATACCGTGTCGCCCGTGTGAAGGAGGCCTTACTATTGGTAATGGATGCTGAATACCGCGGGTCGTCTGCATCGGTGACAATCATGGATTCCACAATCCCAATCTGGTCTGTGAGACCGGCCTCAGAGGGATGTTTTAGATGTTTTAGTAAAGTGCATTTCTGCCCGTTATAGCCCTGGCTGGCACATAAGTAGTTAGTGGCCATTAGAGGAATCTGCGGGGGACGTGAAATATACTTTGCAAACTGACAATTTCCCTTCTTTCCGTTTAGGTTGTCTGAGCCGGACTCTCCAAGGTAAGTGTTACAGCACTTCTTGTCTTTTAGCTTGGATGCCAGTAATCCCCCCCTGAGCAGTCAGTCAGTGCGCCCCCTAGGGTGGGGTGTGCAGCGTTGTTGATGAATCTCCGGTAGGGATTAAATAAGGCCGAATTGGGACACCCTTAGGGTGACACTGAAGCCACGTCCACGTTCTTCCAGCACATTCCGTACGTGTTGCTACAAGAGCCGTATGACGATCAAACCAAGAAGTATTTGTGTAAAGAAGCTAATCCTATATTTCGACCTTTTTCCCATTGAGGCTTGTTGATGAGCAGTGGCAGGAGAGGTTGTCCGTGTGCCCCGTAGTTAACCGTCGCAGTGCCGTTCACAGCATTAAGTAATGGAGGTTGCAGCGGGCCACAAGAGCAGCTGCTTTTTGCTTTTTGACCGTTTTGAGACCTCATGTATTCGTTATACAATACAACATACCTACTAGATTTACGACCACCTGTGAGGGACATTCTGCGCCCCTCCCTGGCAAACTGGAAAGGCCCCAAGTCTCCAGCAATATCCATTATTAAAGCAAATTACAGACGCAGCAATCGTTAACATGACGAGTTCATCCTAATGACTGTTTACAGCATTTCAGTACATTGTAGTTGAATCTCTCGGCTATATAAGCAGAAAACCTCATTTTAATTAAACTATCCCTCCAATTAAAGACAGCTTTGTATAAATTAATGCAAGCAAAGATAGGAGCATTTCTAGTACATCTCATTAGAGAACAATGTATATTTCTTCTCTTGGCGCCTTTCATGGTCCTTTTTATTAAACTGCTCACTCAGGTATGATCGGAGACGCAGACAATCCACCTTCCTGAATGTAATCAAAGTAACAGGCAGTAGAAAATACAGGGTATGAAGGGAACCTGTCACCTGCCTAAGGCCTCATGTTCACGGACGGATCGGAACCCGCTTCTGGGAGCCCGCAGGTGATCGGGCGAATTCAATTGCAGACGGGCCGCGGATCAGATGGCTTCTATTGACTTCAATGGAAGCTGTCCATGCACTGATTTGGAACATGCTGCAAAACAAATCTGAATGCTTTAATTCATGTGCGGATGCCCATGCTTCCCTATGGGCGTCATGATTTGCAAATTAGATCCGCCCGTGGACATTGGGCCTAAAGCACCATAAACAAACTTATAATGCTGTTAGCCACATGTGCCACCCTGTCAGCACACTCCATCCTGTGCCCAGAAGCCACAAGTGCCACCATGTCACCGAACTCGACCCTGTCCCCACAAGCCACAAGTGCCACTGTGTCATTACACTCCATCCTGTCCTCACAAGCCACAAGTGCCATCCTGTCACCACACTCCATCCTGTCCCACAAGCCAGAAATGCCACCTTGTCCCCACACTCCATCCTGTCCCCACAAGTGCCACCTTGTCACCACACTCCATCCTGTCCCCAAAAGCCACATGTGCCACCCTGTCACCACACTCCATCCTGTCCCCACAAGTGCCACCCTGTCACCACACTCCACCCTGTCCCCACAAGTGCCACCCTGTCACCACACTCCATCCTGTCCCAAAAGCCACTAGTGCCACCCTGTCACCACAGTCCATCCTGTCCCCACAAGTACCACCCTGTCACCACACTCCATCCTGTCCTCACAAGCCACAAGTGCCACCTTGTCACCACACTTCATCCTGTCCCCAAAAGCCACATGTGCCACCCTGTCACCACACCCCATCCTGTCCCCACAAGTGCCACCGTCACCATACTCCATCCTGTCCCCACAAGTGCCACTTTGTCACCACACTCCATCCTGTCCCCAAAAGCCACAAGTGCCACCATGTCACCACACTCCATCCTGTCCCCAAAAGCCACAAGTGCCACCATGTCACCACACTCCATCCTGTCCCCACAAGTGCCACCATGTCACCACACTCCATCCTGTCCCCACAAGTGCCACCCTGTCACCACACTCCATCCTGTCCACATACATGCATTTTTGTAGCGCTACAAAGTAGTTGGATTTTGTAGCCCATGTTAATAGGGCCTTATGATGGAGAAGTATTGAAGCAGCTGGGGCCCAATCAGTCCTCCTAAGTGCGGCCCACCGTTAGTTTTATCTGTGATGTAGGGGCTATTGTGTTTACAATTAAGGACAGGCAGAAAAGTGAGTAAATCTCTTCATGAGGCGAGCTGCCAAAACCAAGAGTCCTGACAAGGTACTTATAATGGGGGAGAACAGAAGAGAGGAATCAGCTGAGTGCAGAACATCCCCTAAACAACTGGGCCTATTGTATTTACCCCACTTCTAAGATATAGTAATAATCTTAATCTACTTACCTCAGTGGTTTATAAACATCGACAAGATAGGTCATAGCATCCAGTAGTAAGCCAGTAGGGCCCGCTCGAAGGAGCGTAGGGACTATAAGGAGGGATACACATGGGATACTATACATATATACAGCAGATCACCAGCCGTGTCTGTGAATAAGCCAATAAGAGGTGCAGCGGGAAGAAGGGGGTCTGGTTTCCAAGGGAGAGTGTAGAAGCAGGGTGGATGAAGAATAGTTTAGATTAGGGAATATGGTAGGCCTCCCGAAAAAGATGTGTGTTTTGGGCTCACTTAAAGCTGTGGGCGTTCGGAATTTCCTTGATTGTCTGGGGTATTGCCTTCCAGAGAACGAATGCGGCTAGGGAAAAATCTTAGAGATGGGAGTGGGAGGTCCAGAGTAGAAAGGAACTGAGTCTAAGGCCATCAACAGAGCAGAGACCGCGGGTAGGGTGGTAGACAGAGATGAGAAAGGAGATATTCGGTGGTGTGGGTGAGAGTGAGGAGTTTAAACTGTATTCTATATTTAACACGAAACCAGTGTAGTGACTGGTACAGGGCGGAGGCATCAGTGTAGTGACTGGTACAGGGCGGAGGCATCAGTGTAGTGACTGGTACAGGGCGGAGGCATCAGTGTAGTGACTGGTACAGGGTGGAGGCATCAGTGTAGTGACTGGTACAGGGTGGAGGCATCAGTGTAGTGACTGGTACAGGGTGGAGGCATCAGTGTAATGACTGGTACAGGGTGGAGGCATCAGTGTAGTGACTTGTACAGGGTGGAGGCATCAGTGTAGTGACTGGCACAGGGTGGAGGCATCAGTGTAGTGACTGGTACAGGGTGGAGGCATCAGTGTAGTGACTGGCACAGGGTGGAGGCATCAGTGTAGTGACTGGTACAGGGTGGAGGCATCAGTGTAGTGCCACTTTGTCACCACACTCCATCCTGTCCCCAAAAGCCACAAGTGCCACCATGTCACCACACTCCATCCTGTCCCACACAAGTGCCACCATGTCACCACACTCCACCCTGTCCCCACAAGTGCCACCTTGTCACCACACTCCATCCTGTCCCCAAAAGCCACAAGTGCCACCATGTCACCACACTCCATCCTGTCCCCACAAGTGCCACCATGTCACCACACTCCATCCTGTCCCCACAAGTGCCACCCTGTCACCACACTCCATCCTGTCCTCACAAGCCACAAGTGCCATCGTGTCATTACACTCCACCCTGTCACCGCACTCCATCCTGTCCTTACAAGCCACAAGTGCCACCCTGTCACCACACTCCATCCTGTCCCCACAAGTGCCACCTTGTCACCACACCCCATCCTGTCCTCATAAGCAACAAGTGCTAGCTTGTCTCCACACTCCATCCCATTCCTGCAATCCCTCCCATCCCCACACTGCATACTTACTCCAGCTTCTTGAAGATTCTCCTCCCGCCGGCCACGTAGCACTCCCCAGGCTGCAGTTTGGTGACCCGGTGCCTGTGTCTCGTAGTGTAGATGTTCCTTACTTCCCTGAAGGGCGCCTCGGCCCGGCTGGTGACGTCCTTCTGGAAGATGTCAAAGGAGCCCACCCACTTCTCGTAGATGAGCCTGCGGTGGCCCCGGAAGAAGGGGTTCCCATTTTGGTACACATGTACACGACTTTCACTGCAGGCTGCTGGGCATGACTGTGCCTACTGTTAGTGGCACATAGGTCAGGTGGGCAGGACTACAGCTGTGCTGTTACCCCCGTCTGTAATGGCACCCAGGGCGGACCGCACCTGCTGCACCCACCTTCCTACGCCACTGGCTGTTAGGTGACGGGGGGCGATGTACTTTATATACTTACTCCCTTCCCGGTTCCCACATGGCTTGGTGTCCTATTCAAGTCTATAGGAGAGTGCATGCACAGGATTCTAAAAGGAGTTAGGTTTTTGGTCGGTGTTTGGATTTCAGTGGCGGGCAATTCGAAAACCAGGAAGCAGATGAGTATAAAAATTACATCACCTAGCTCCTGTCACCTTACCCAACGGCATCATAATTTAGTCTATGGTGCTTTGGCCAGGTGACAGGTACCCTTTAATACATACGTTTTATTATAATAGGTCTAAAATGCAAAAAAAATGCAAAAAGCTCCATTCATTGTTGTAAAAGTGTGTGGGAGGGAACTCGCCCTAATAACGCCCTATACAACTGTAATTGACAAACTGAGCAATCGCCCTGATAAGTGTGGCCTTATACAGGAACTTCACCCTTATTTCTCCCTAATATAGCCTTGTCCTCTCAGACAGAAGGATGAGGTTCCTAAACGGGCCGCTCTTGTCAGTATGATTGCTCCATTTGTCAAGCGGGGCTGTAAAGGAGGTTATTAGGGTGATTCCCTCCCATACATACATTTGCAACCATGAATAGAACTTTTTGCATTTTAGACCCAATTTAAAAGTTATGTTTTAAATCCTGTATGTTTCCAGTGACTGTAGATTAACTTAACTTTTCACTCACTCTGAATTCACCTATAAAATCTATATACATAAAAGAGACTGATCATCTTCAAAGAGAGAGAAAGTTTATGAAGCCATTAAATGCTGCCCATAGAAGTCTATGGAGAGGTGAAGAAGAAGAGTGAGCTGCTGGAGGGTGATAGAGAAAAGCACACAGAGGAGGCTGAAGGTTCTAAGTGTTTTACCTCACGGCAGTGCTGCATTCACATCTACACTGCTCTGTACTGCTGTAGTGTAATGTCCTCCATTCTGCTGCTGCTTTTGAGCTTGCGTGGATAAATGGACAGCGGCATTATTGTCCATCTCTAATAAGGTACAGCATTTCTTCTCCTCCCTTGGACGTCTTACGGAGAGCTCTATATAATTGGAGGTGGATTTTTAAGTATGGGGGTGCAGTAATTAAGATGTTTTTGTGGTAACAGTGGGTTTGATGCGTAAATAGTGGTATGTCTCTAAGTGTACCGACATGACTCTAAGTAATGGCTACTGAACGCTCCGTCTTTCTCTCTTGTTCTTTTAGAAATATATTTGAACACAATCTTAAAGAAAATAAATTGAACAATCAAGGTTCAGTTCCCGGGTCTCCCAATGGAGTGTCGAATCATTCGCATCCCCTTGAAGGTGTGGACAAGACGTTTCTGGAGACCTATGATACTATCAAGAAAGGGAACTCCACTGAGGACTCCAGTCAGTACTACTATGACAAGGTATACATGTTTATGTTCAGAGCTGGTAGTCCTTCGTTAAGGGAACTTGTCCCCACGGTCAGGTCATGATGCTCTGACCGCGTGGATCAGTGATGGCTGCTCTTATTCCATTAGACTGTTAGACTAAATGGCTACAAGATCTTAGAGAACTGAACTTTAATACTTGTTTGTATCCAGCGCTGGGCTCAGGGAGAAGTGCCTTCTGGAAGGTTCCCCGTCCATCTTCTCTCCGCCTAGCTCAGCATGATAGACGGAGGGACCCGTGACTCAGCCTGAGCTCGACGGACACTTCTACATGAACCTAGAGCTTTCACATTGGAAAAGCTTCCCAGCAAAGACCCTTTTTCAACACCTGTTGATTTTGAATTTGTCTGATATAAATACAGTTGGCCCATGACTCATTCCCTTAAAGGGGTATTCCCATCTCAGACTTCCCAGGCCGAGATGTGAAAACCTGTCCCTCTGTTTCTGACCGCCTGTTAGGAGCAGGCGGGCGCTTCACCTCTAACTGAAATGAATCCGAGCTGACACATTCCAAGACCATCGGCAGAGTATGAGGGCTTGTTTTCTGCAGGACGGCTTGGAGTTTTTATTGGTACAACTTTGAGGTATAGCTGACTTCTTGATTACTTTTTATCCCTGGTTTGGAGAAGTGAGGTGTACAGAAAACTGAAGGCACAGGAACAGTCACGGCTGAGACGGCCGCTCGGGGGTCCGTGCAAAACAGGCCAGCCCGTGTAAAAGGCCCAAAGAGTGTAACAGTCTCTAACCAACAATAAGATATATGCAAGAAAATAAACTCATGTGACCCTCATAAAGCATCACGTGTCACAGTCTGTCTTGTCATCATACCACTTAGTTTCATTAGTTTTTTTACAAGCTCGGGTATCGTAAAGAAATGCCTTCAAGACTGAACAAAGTAAGGGTTTAATTAACTCAAATCACAGCAAAGAACACATCAAAAATCCCAGAAGGCGGCCATGCATACTGGTGTACTGCTAGAGAGTACAAGAGGAAACCCCACAACCACCAGCATGCAGATGGGAGGCTGCTGAACACCTACTCACACCAAGCACATAATGGAGGAAGTGGCTGCAGCAAGTGGTCTGGCGATAAATGCTGGGGGTGCCCAGGGTATCACTACCAGTGTGAGGGGCAATACAAGCCACTAAGCTGAATTGTGTGTGGCATCATTAATATAAGCCTGCGTGGTGCACTACACATATCAGATGGTCTGGCACCCTTTGTATGCCTTATCTATGTACAGGTATAATACTAAGCACTCACTCCCCTCAATGTGTCAGCAGGCTGAACTAGATGGACATGTGTCTTTGTTTATCCTAACTTACTATGTGCTAGTAATGAGTGGAACAGGCTGCCACAGGAGGTGTGTAGTTCTCCTTTAATGGAAGTGTTCAGAGGTGGACAGTCATCTGTCTGGGATGATTTAGTGAATCCTACACTGAGCAGGGGGTTGGACCGGAGGACCCGATGACCCCGGAGGACCCGATGACCCTGGAGGACCCTTCCACCTCTACTGTTGTATGATTTTAGACATGTCTCAGCATATCACACCTGTGTAATGCTCCTTCATGTAGCTGTCTGCATGCTGAGGGATGTGGTGTCTATAACTATTTCTCTCAGCACATCGGTAAGTATAACCACCGTCTGGGATTTAACGACTTAATTACCATAAAAGCCTTTTCTGAATGTAGAAGTACTGATAAGCTGACCCGGTGATTAGGGGATACAGCGTATTAGCGTTTTGTTTCTGCTTGTTTATCAGTTCTATAATATATATATTTTTTTTTATAAGAATGACCTTGTTAATGGAGATTTGCTGCTGGTCCGTATCACGCCAGATGAGGAGGGGAAATTTGGATTTAACCTGAAGGTAATACATTTCATTATATATAAAAATCCCACTGCTGAATATTTAATGTGTTCTATATGTAACATTAGAGGAGGAATAATATGATATTTTACATATTTTTAGGGGGGTGTCGATCAGAAAATGCAATTGGTGGTCTCCAGAGTGGCCCCAGGATCGCCTGTGAGTATTGTGATTTTTTTCCTGGTTGGCATATAGTCAGTTCTTCAGAGGATGGGTAAAGGGGCTGGCCTGTTTATGTTTGAAATCTACTATACTGTAAGAGACGGGGATGGATAACTTTCCAACAGATATCCGTTAGAGCTGCTGCGCTGATGTTCTGGGGTGGAGGCCAGGACCGTGTTAGCCAGTAGAGCTAAATGGGATTGTTCTCAGTAAGAGAAACCAAGTCATCTTATAGATATGATACCTTTTAATGGCCAACACAATGTTGTTATAGCGAGCTTTCATACCTCACAGGGCCCTTCCTCAGGCATAATGAAACAAATCTAGAGAGGTATGTAATAAATACACATGATCACATGGGAGGGCAGGAACATGCTGAACTTAATTTGCACTAGATAAATACCAGAAACAGAAGGTGTAAGAGGGCGCAGACAAAAGCATTAAGATAACTAGCAGGGAGGGATGACCATAACAGTAAACAATTAGTTCAGTTACAAGGAATGGGAAATCTCTCCTTCAAACTGGCAACAAGGGAGATGGAACAATACCTCTGCAGCGCCACCTATTAGATGCCAGCACTCCTTCAATTCAAAGCATGAGTTTTTACATAGTTTGTAAAACAATGATTGAGACTAGCACCCCCTTCTGTCCCCAGCGGCATACTGCTCCTTCATCCTTCCCCTTACTCTGGCCGTGTAATGCTACAGCAGCTCTGCAGTTGGGAGGGAGAGGGAAGGAGAGAGGGGTGATGTGGATGAGTATACTGATGGAAGGAGAGAGGGATGATGTGCATGAGTATACTGATGAAAGGAGAGAGAGGTGATGTGGATGAGTATACTGATGGAAGGGGAGGAGTGATGTGCATGAGTATACTGATGAAAGGAGAGAGAGGTGATGTGGATGAGTATACTGATGGAGGGAGAGAGGGATGATGTGCATGAGTATACTGATGAAAGGAGAGAGAGGTGATGTGGATGAGTATACTGATGGAAGGGGAGGAGTGTGTAAGATAGGAAAGCGCCGCAAGGTTTTTCAAAAAAACTCCACTTCACAGGGGATCCGTGAGTACCCAATCCGAGTATTAACCGAAGAGCTGCAGGACATTCATAAGGGTTCCCTAGAGCAGGGTAACCCTCACAAAGAAATATATAATACAACAATGTTAGAAAAATAAATGTCACCGCGCTATAAGGTACTTAGTATCAAATGAGTATCTTCATTTGATACTAAGTACCTTGAAGGGGAGGAGTGATGTGGATGGAGTATACAGATGGAAGGAGAGAGTAGTGATGTGGATGGAGTATACAGATGGAAGGAGAGAGGGGTGATGTGGATGGAGTATACTGATGGAAGGAGAGAGGGGTGATGTGGATGGAGTATACAGATGGAAGGAGAGAGGGGTGATGTGGATGGAGTATACTGATGGAAGGAGAGAGGGGTGATGTGGATGGGGTATACTGATGGAAGGAGAGAGAGGTGATGTGGATGGAGTATACTGATAGAAGGAGAGGAGTGATGTGAATGGAGTATACTGATGAAAGGAGAGAGGGATGATGTGGATGTAGTGTACTGAAGGAATGTGACAGGGGTGATGTGGATGGAGTATACTGATGGAAGGAGAGAGGGTTGATGTGGATAGAGTATACTGATGGAAGGTGAAAGGGGTGATGTGGATGGAGTATACTGATGGAAGGAGAGAGGGGTGATGTGGATGGAGTATACTGATGGAAGGAGAGAGCGGTGATGTGGATGAGTATACTGATGGAAGGGGAGGAGTGATGTGGATGAGTATACTGATGGAAGGTGACAGGGGTGATGTGGATGGAATATACTGATGGAAGGAGAGGGGTGATGTGGATGGGGTATACTGATGGAAAGAGAGAGGGATGATGTGCATGAGTATACTGATGGAAGGAGGGAGAGGTGATGTCGATGGAGTATACTAATGGAATTTGACAGGGGTGATGTGGATGGAGTATACTGATGGAAGGTGACAGGGGTGATGTGAATGGAGTATACCGATGGAAGGAGAGGGGTGATGTGGATGGGATATACTGATGGAAAGAGAGAGGGATGATGTGCATGAGTATACTGATGGAAGGAGGGAGAGGTGATGTGGATGGAGTATACTAATGGAAGGTGACAGGGGTGATGTGGATGGAGTATACTGATGGAAGGTGACAGGGGTGATGTGGATGGAGTATACTGATGGAAGGAGAGGGGTGATTTGGATGGGGTATACTGATGGAAAGAGAGAGGGATGATGTGCATGAGTATACTGATGGAAGGAGGGAGAGGTGATGTGGATGGAGTATACTAATGGAAGGTGACAGGGGTGATGTGGATGGAGTATACTGATGGAAGGAGAGAGGGGTGATGTGGATGTAGTATACTGATGGAAGGTGACAGGGGTGATGTGGATGGAGTATACTGATGGAAGGTGACAGGGGTGATGTGGATGGAGTATACTGATGGTAGGTGACAGGGGTGATGTGGATGAGTATACTGATGGAAGGTGACAGGGGTGATGTGGATGTAGTATACTGATGGTAGGTGACAGGGGTGATGTGCATGAGTATACTGATGAAAGGAGAGAGAGGTGATGTGGATAAGTATACTGATGGAAGGGGAGGAGTGATGTGGATGGAGTATACAGATGGAAGGAGAGAGGGGTGATGTGGATGGAGTATACAGATGAAAGGAGAGAGGGGTGATGTGGATGGAGTATACTGATGGAAGGAGAGGAGTGATATGAATGGAGTATACTGATGAAAGGAGAGAGGGATGATGTGGATGTAGTGTACTGAAGGAATGTGACAGGGGTGATGTGGATGGAGTATACTGATGGAAGGTGACAGGGGTGATGTGGATGGAGTATACTGATGGAAGGTGACAGGGGTGATGTGGATGAGTATACTGATGGAAGGGAGAGGTGATGTAGATGGAGTATACTGATCGAAGGAGAGAGGGGTGATGTGGATGGATATACTGATGGAAGGAGAGGGATGATGCAGATGTAGTATACTGATGGAAGATGACAGGGGTGATGTGGATAGAGTATACTGATGGAAGGAGAGGGGTGATGCAGATGTAGTATACTGATGGAAGATGACAGGGGTGATGTGGATGGAGTATACTGATGGAAGGTGACAGGGGTGATGTGGATGGAGTATACTGATGGAAGGTGAAAGGGGTGATGTGGATGGAGTATACTGATGGAAGGAGAGAGGGGTGATGTGGATGGAGTATACTGATGGAAGGAGAGAGCGGTGATGTGGATGAGTATACTGATGGAAGGGGAGGAGTGATGTGGATGGAGTATACTGATGGAAGGTGACAGGGGTGATGTGGATGGAGTATACTGATGGAAGGAGAGGGGTGATGTGGATGGGGTATACTGATGGAAAGAGAGAGGGATGATGTGCATGAGTATACTGATGGAAGGAGGGAGAGGTGATGTGGATAGAGTATACTAATGGAAGGTGACAGGGGTGATGTGGATGGAGAATACTAATGGAAGGTGACAGGGGTGATGTGGATGGAGTATACTGATGGAAGGTGACAGGGGTGATGTGGATGGAGTATACTGATGGAAGGAGAGGGGTGATTTGGATGGGGTATACTGATGGAAAGAGAGAGGGATGATGTGCATGAGTATACTGATGGAAGGAGGGAGAGGTGATGTGGATGGAGTATACTAATGGAAGGTGACAGGGGTGATGTGGATGGAGTATACTGATGGAAGGTGACAGGGGTGATGTGGATGGAGTATACTGATGGAAGGAGAGGGGTGATGTGGATGGGATATACTGATGGAAAGAGAGAGGGATGATGTGCATGAGTATACTGATGGAAGGAGGGAGAGGTGATGTGGATGGAGTATACTAATGGAAGGTGACAGGGGTGATGTGGATGGAGTATACTGATGGAAGGTGACAGGGGTGATGTGGATGGAGTATACTAATGGAAGGTGACAGGGGTGATGTGGATGGAGTATACTGATGGAAGGAGAGGGGTGATTTGGATGGGGTATACTGATGGAAAGAGAGAGGGATGATGTGCATGAGTATACTGATGGAAGGAGGGAGAGGTGATGTGGATGGAGTATACTAATGGAAGGTGACAGGGGTGATGTGGATGGAGTATACTGATGGAAGGAGAGAGGGGTGATGTGGATGTAGTATACTGATGGAAGGTGACAGGGGTGATGTGGATGGAGTATACTGATGGAAGGTGACGGGTGATGTGGATGTAGTATACTGATGGTAGGTGACAGGGGTGATGTGGATGGGGTATACTGATGGGAGGAGAAGGGTGATATGAATAGGGTATACTGATGGTAGGTGACAGGGGTGATGTGGATGGAGTATACTGATGGTAGGTGACAGGGGTGATGTGGATGGAGTACTGTCATGCAGAATCTGTTAAGGTCGGGCGGCATGTCTACTGTAATATTGTGTAATATGTATAACATGTGTTATTTCTGTTAATAAAGCCGTCTTGCTTTTTCTTTCACCACACTTTGACCCCTTTGCGTAACCTTTGGTGGATATGTGACATCCCCACCACCGCCATTAAATCATACAATTTGAGTTTGATATGTTGGGTCACTGTCAGGCCAGCTCAGAGTTCCTATGTTAAGTCTAGCAGTGTTGTTGTGCTTCAGGGTCAGAGTTACACAATTCACTCTGACCCTAGCTCCAGATAAATGTAGAGTCCAGGAGTGGCCTCACTATAAAGCTGCAGAGTCCAGGTGGAGTCCTGGGGGAGGATCGGAGAGCTTCGTGTGACCATGATATCATCACAGGTACTTCCCCCCTTCTACAAGTGGGTCTGCACTAACGACACATGGGGGGTATTGCAGGGCTGTTCTTATTAGTTACTTCTTGAAACACTGCTTTAAGATGTCAGTTGATGCTTCAGCCAGGGATGCCCCTAGCCTGTCTGCTGCTTGAGGTGAATAGCGAAATAGTGCCCACTGTAGTATAAAGAGACAAAGTGTCCCCCCCAGCTGTCCAGTATCAATCAGCTGCCATTCAGGACACTAGTAAAGTTGAGTTGACATCCTTCCCCTTTGAATTTGCCCTTACTAGGTAGATATTAGACAGGTAGATAGATACCAGATATATGTATGAGATTGATAGATATATCAAAAAATAAAGGAGTTAAATTCTTTTCACCATCTAGGAAAGCTGAGCAGGGAAATAGCGGGGAAGTAGACTTCAGCCCAGGCTGTTACACTTCTCCCCCAGGGGGTCTCTGATGTCCTGTAGCCCCTCTGAAGCCAGGACTAACAAATGTTTATATTAAGAGATAAGGAGAGGAAACAGGCTTCACACCCCAGTAGCTCTTTCCCTCCCTTACTGGTCCAAATGGTCATAACTGACCTGATAACTTTTGGAGGCAAAGTTAACAAAAGAACATGCCTTTAAGACAAAGAAAAATGTAATTTAGGTATTATGAAAGATCTGTATGTCGCAGCCCGCTGATGAGGATTTTCTGTGAAATGTCGCATCACCGCACATAAGATGTGGGGACTCCCATATTGGCACAACGCTCAGGAACCGGGAATTGCGTATCTTGGACGAGATGTGTCCAAAACTACTTGTGTGGGCTCAAAACACACGTAAAATCATGAGAAGAAACATCGTTGTCATATTTATATGGTGTGTCACACCCACACGGAGTTATGAAGGAAATATGTATTTCAGGGATTATGTGTGCCAAGATAAGCCCCACGGGGGCTGGAAGGAACTAAATGGGAGTTACCCCAGTGAGAGTTTAAAAATCACACACGGACGTGTGCTCGGCGTCAGCCCCTTGGAGGTCACTATACATGAAGACTGCCCCATAGTAACCCGCGAGACTCCACACATAAGAATGGTAACACTCTTATTTTATTTAAATTCTTTATTTATAGTTTTAACTTGGGTACAGAAAGAAAGGGGGGGGGGGTGATGTACAGAGTTAAGGCACAATGAGATTCATTCTCGTATACAATTGAACATGGTGAATGGTTTACAAATAATGAGAGAGGTTGAAAGATAGGGGAGAAAAAGAAAAGTAAAAGTGGGGGGAGTGGAAGGAAAACAGGATCGGTTTTCTAGTAGCTTGCTTTATGATCCAACTTAGGAGTCGTACCTAGGAATAGGATAGGCTCATTGTATGAAGGAGGAGAGCTGTTGGCTAACACATTTCTAAATGGGGAGTTATTTGTTCCCGTGAGAGGTCCACTTATTCCAGGTTTTGAAGTACTTTTCTGGTTCACCTTCTTGTAGGCGTCTCGTTTTTTCAAAACTATTTATTAGGTTAACCTCATTCAACCATTCATGGATGTTTGGGGGATCTACATCTTTCCAATGCCTCGGAATTAGTATTTTTGCTGCATCTAGCAGAAGCGGGAGCAGTGGGTCTCTTTTTTTCTGATATCCTCCAGGGGAATATATTTAGAAGAAGCAGCTTGGGTGTGAGTTTTACTTCATAACCCAGAATTGATTTAAGCGTCTTTTGTATTTCCTGCCAAAAGGGGGCCAACGATGGGCATGAAAACAAAATGTGTGATTGAGCCCTCTGCTTTAGAGCATCTCCAACAGGTCGGGGGGTATTTCGGATCCATTCTATGGAGCAGTTCTGGGGTTTTGTACCACCTCGAAATTATTTTGTAGTTCAATTCTTGGTATTTTGTTGAAACTGAACTTGAGTGTGAGTTACTTAAGATGTTCAGGATTTCCTCTTGAGAGAATGTGATACCAAGATGCTTTTCCTTATTATGGATGAGAGTGTTGTAAATTTTTGAGGTGATCCCCTTGAAGGGGGGAAATGTCCTAAGAAGTTTATGTGAGAGTAAATTATGATTAGTGCTAAGAATCTCTGATTGAAAGAGGGATAGTGTGTTCCTGATTGCCTTGTAGTCCTTAAGCTGAAGTTGCGGCAGGCAGAGTGAGTCTTGGAGATCTTGGTGTGTGATGAACAAATCATTATGAAATAATTTCAGGGCAGGCACATTGTGTAGGTTTGAGTGTTGCGAGAGATAGTTTTTAAGACGCTTTAGTTTGATTGGTAATAAATTTAGGAAGGGCGTGTATCCTCTAACCTGAGGTAAAAAGCGCAGTTTCTTGTTGACTTTGTGCCAAATTTTAAAGGAGATTGCAGTGAGAGGGTTGGAGATTCCTTTGGTGAAGGTTTATTGTATGGTGTTACCCAGGGTAAAGAGTAGAGTTCGTTCTCTAGCGAATGGCGTTCTATTTGAGCCCACAGTTTATTTTTGGAAGGGTGTATAAAATCAAAAATGCGGGTAAGATGTATTGCGTTGTAGTAGTGTTCAAAATCTGGTAGGCCAATACCGCCAGATTTTGTATGTCTGATTAAGGTTGAGTGTTTTACTCTGTGACTTTCATTTTGCCAAATAAATCTGGAAATTAGGCGTTTTAATTTAATGAAGAAAGACTGCTGAATTTCTATTAGGAGCACCTGCATCAGATAAAGAACTTTGGGCAAGACCTCCATTTTAACTAGGTTTTTTCTTCCCATCCATGACGCCTGTAGAGAAATCCAGGATGCTAAGTCTTTTTCGAGTTTGTCTAATAGTGGGAGAAAATTTAGTTTGTATAGGTCGGATAAATTGTGTGAACTTTTGGTTCCCAGATGCGTTATATGAGAGCATGTGTTTTTAAATGGGGATGTTTTGGATAATCTGGACCAGACTCTTTCCTCTATGTTTATATTGAGGAGTTCAGATTTGAGAGGTTGAGCTTAATGTTTGAGATTTGTCCAAAGAGGTCAAAGTCCCTCAAAAGTGGTTTTAGACACAGTTGTGGTTGGGATATTAGTATCAAGACGTCATCAGCAAAAGAGAATAGAACTAAAAAACTGTCAGTGGAGAAGGCGTAACACTCCAGGTTAAAGCAAGTAGGAAGTGACCAAAGGTCTGGGAAACTTCTCCTTTAATTTAATAAAGTACGTGATCAGCAAAAGAGGCTGTCTTATGTTCAACCTGTCCGCAACGGAGGCCTGTAATTTGTACGTTTTGCCTTATTCTTTCCAGGAACACCTCCATTGACAGGACAAATAGAAGAGGGGAGAGTGGGCAGCCTTGTCTCATGCCATTCCTAATGTTGAAGGCCGAGGAAAAGCTTCCATTTATTTTGATCTTAGCTGAGGGCTTTTTATATAATGCCATAATTTTGTCAATGAAATTGTCAGGGAGGCTGAATTTTTGAAGGTTTTTTTTTAGAAATAGCCAGTTAACCCTATCGAAGGCCTTTTCTGCGTCAGTTGTAAGGATCACTAGGGGAGTTTTGGTATGCTTGGCTTGGTGTAACATATTGATCAGTCTGGTGGTGTTGTCCTTTGCTTCTCTGGAGAGCGTGAAACCCACTTGTTTGGAATTGATAAGGTTTGGGAGAAGGGGCTTGATTCTATTTGCAAGAATTTTAGCATAGAGTTTGATGTCATTGTTGATTAATGAAATTGGCCTATAGCTGCTGCAAAGGGAACTATCTTTACCTTCCTTTGGAATTAGGGAAATGTGAGCGGGGAGTGCTTTTTTTAGGAAGTCGTTTGTGGCGTTAATATGATTAAAGTACTAGTGCAGGGCCGGGGTCAGGATATCTTTGAATGTTTTGTAGTATGTGGAGCTAAACCCATCTGGGCCTGGGCTTTTGCCTTTGGGGAGGGCTTTAATGACGTCCTCTATTTCTTCTAAAGAGGATTGGGTTGTTTAGTGTTAGTTTCTGGGAGTCTGAAACCTGTGGGAGACTGATAGAGTCTAGGGTTCTTTGAATCTGCTCGGTTCTCCATGTGTCTGAGCTCTCTTGATTATCTATGTTGTATAGATCTAAATAGTAGGATTGAAAGATTTTGGCTGTAGCATCTGTTGTATGGTGGAGTTGGTCTTCTCTATCTTAAATTTTCGGAATGAAGGATCTAGAGTTTTGTGTTTTAATTAAAGGGGTTGTCTCGCGAAATCAAGTGGGTAGCTCCGCCCCATGACGTGTGCCGGTTCCAGCCTCCTGATTGTCTGGAATCGGCACGTGACGGGGGCGGAGCTACGCGATGATGCGTACAAGGGGGTGGAGCCAAAACGCTGATGCTGCCGAGCAGAGCCGAAGGGAGAAGACCGCACAGCGCAAGCGCGTCTAAAAAAGCAAGAAGACCCCGAAATTAGACGGAACCATGGCGATGAGGACGCTAGCAACGGAGCAGGTAAGTGAATAACTTCTGTATGGCTCATATTTAATGCACGATGTATATTACAAAGTGCATTAATATGGCCATACAGAAGTGTATAACCCCACTTGATTTCGCGAGACAACCCCTTTAAGGAGGCTATTTTTTTCCCGCATTTGTCTGCTAAAGCATAGTGCTTAAATGTGGTGTAATATAGGTATTTATCAGTATTTAGGTTGAGCAGTTGTCTTAGATTGGTACATAACTCAAAGAGGTCTTTCTCCAAGGGGCATGAGATTGTTTTTTTATGTTGTAATTCTAGTTTTTTGATTTGTTCGATAAGGTCGGCTTTCTCTTTCTCCCTTTCCTTCTTCCTTCTAGAGCCTATTTGTAAGAGAAGACCTCAAATTACTGCCTTGTGAGCTTCCCACAAAACCGCGGGCTTTGTAGAGTGTTGAGCATTCTCAGTAAAATATAGTTGGATGCTCTGCTTAATAGAGGCGACATCCTCCTTGTTAAGTAGGATGCTATCGTTTAATACCCAATTGGTTGGACATCTTTTTTTTGCTGTTAGGGAAAGTTCAAGTTAGAGGGGGGCGTGATCTGAAAAGAGGATTACGTCATAGGCAGATTTGGTGTCTGAGCCCAGTAAATGGTGTGGAATGTATAGGTAAATCTATTTTAGAGTATTTCTTGTGCACGGGTGAATAGAAAGAAAAATCTTTTGCAGAGGGGTTGTGTATTCTCCATGGATCAACTAAATCAAGGTCAGACAGCAAATTTTTAATTTTTTTAAGTTTAAGATAAGGGATTGAAGATGTTCCGTTTGATGTGTCCATGGAGGGTTGGAGTGGAACGTTAAAATCACCCCCTATGATTAATTGTCCCTCTTTGAATTTTTCCAGATGGTCAAAAACCGAAAGGAAGAAATTTACTTGGTTGTTGTTTGGAGCATGTATATTGTCCAAAGTGTAGATTTTGTCATATAGTGCGGTTGGGCATTAATGAGTTGGAACGGTAGATCTTTATTTAGAACAATTGCCATGCCTCTGTGTCTTTTAAGTGGGGAGGAGGCATTATACCATTAGGTGAATATTTTATTTTTGGATAGAGGTGTGTAGCCTTTTTTTGAAGTGCGTTTCCTGAAAGAAAACTATATCAGTTTTGTTTTTTTCTAAATAGTGGAGGATTTGGGATCTCTTATGGGCAACATTAATACCTTTAACACTAAAGGTGGTAATTTGTAGTTTAGCCATTAGATCCTGTAGCGGGTGTTGTTTGGTGTGTGATAGCAGAGCTACTCAGAATAAGAGGTAAAACATAGGGGTAAACAGAACAGTGTTTCATCATCTTTAAGAAAATGAGATTAAGAGATAAACAATTGGTAACGTTTTGCAGCTGAGCGCGAGTATTTAGACAGTGTCCACTCACACTCAGGTTCAAAAGCAAATAATCAAAGTTTGTGTGTGTGTGTGGGGGGGGGGGGGCGCAAACAAAGAGGGATCAGGTAGAATCCCACTCTAGCAAAGACCGGTGGGAGGAGCTGACTAGACCAAAATTGGATTTGTTCCCGTCAGATCTCCCAGCGCAATCAATAATAATTTGAGAAAATACAAAAGTAAACAGGCAAATGCAAATCTATATATATAAAGACGAAAGCCCTCACTCACTGACTCACTGACTGACTGACTCACTCACTGACTGACTCACTGACTCGCCAAAAGTTCTCCAACTTCCCGATGTCGTAGAAACATGAAATTTGGCACAAGCATAGACTATCTTCAAAATAGGAAAAGTAATTGGGTCCCAACTCGATTATTCAATTCTAGCGCAAAAGAATTGGCGTCGAAATTTTACGTACGTAATCTAAATCTCTCACTTCCCAGGGTCATAGAAACTTAAAATTTGGCACGGGCATTGAATATGCCATAAATAGGAAAAGTTAATAGGTCCCAACTCGATTATTCAATTCTATGCGCAAAAGAATTAGTGTCCAAATTTTACGTACAGAATGTAATTTTCTCACTTTCCGGTGTCATAGAAACGTGAAATTTGGCACAAGCATTGATTATGTCATAAATAGGAAAAGCTAATGGGTCCCAACTAGAGATGAGCGAACGTACTCGTCCGAGCTTGATATTCGTGTGAATATTAGGGTGTTCGGGATGCTCGTTACTCGTAACGAGCACCACGCGGTGTTCCGGTTACTTTCAGTTTCCTCTCTGAGACGTTTGCGCGCTTTTCTGGCCAATTGAAAGACAGGGAAGGCATGACAACTTCCCCCTGTGACGTTCAAGCCCTATACCACCTCCCTGCTGTGAGTGGCTGGGGCGATCAGATGTCACCCGAGTATATAAATCGACCCCTCCCGCGGCTCGCCACACATGCCTTGTGACTTAGCTGAGGGAAAGTGCTGCTGCTGGTGCTGCTGTAGGGAGAGCGTTAGGAGTCAGTGTAGGCTTCAAGAACCCCAACGGACCTTCTCAGGGCCACATCTACTAGTGTGCAGTACTGTGTTAGCACAGTAATTTTTTTTTTTTTTGTCCAAAATTGGATCTGCAAAGCATTGCGCCCTGCAATAGGGACAGAAGTGGGGGTTAGGCAGGGAGAGTGTTAGGAGTTAGTGTAGGCTTCAAGAACCCCAACGGTCCTTTCTAGGGCCACTTCTATCCGTGTGCAGTACTGTCCAGGCTGCTGTTAGCAGTGTTGCATATTTTTTTTTCTTCTCAAAACCGGCTGTGCAGAGCATTGCACCCGGCATTAATACTACAGGGATAGAATTGTGTAGGCAGGGCCAGAAGACATTTATTATTCATTGAATACACGCAGTGGGGTCTTCCCTTTGCTAAAAAGGAAAAGAAATTATATTTGGCCTGCCTGTGTCAGTCCTAAGGTCTCCGTGTACGTGTGTGCTGCGTGTACTACGTACAAAAATCAGACGCAACCAGCTACCCTTTACTGCAGCCTAGCGCCATTGTCTTTCCTGACTGGCAAATACCTGCTCTGCTAGAGTTAATAACTCTGCTACACTATAGTTGTGTGACACTTTTTGAGGGCCACACCACAGATATTAAACTTCTTGTTCATTGAATACACGCAGTGGGGTCTTCCGTTTGCAAAAAAGCGAAAACATTATATTTGGCCTGCAGGCTTGCGCCAATTTATTTCCTGCCTGGGAAATCTAATCACTGGTAATACAGCATGCTGAGGGGTAGGGGTAAGCCTAGAGGACGTGGACGTGGACGTGGCCGAGGACGCGGAGGGCCAAGTGAGGGTGTGGGCACAGGCCGAGCTCCTGATCCAGGTGTGTCGCAGCCGACTGCTGCGCGATTAGGAGAGAGGCACGTTTCTGGCGTCCCCACATTCATCGCCCAATTAATGGGTCCACGCGGGAGACCTTTATTAGAAAATGAACAGTGTGAGCAGGTCCTGTCCTGGATGGCAGAAAGTGCTTCGAGCAAGCTATCATCCACCCACAGTTCTGCGCCGTCCAGTGCTGCAAATCTGAATCCTCTGTCTGCTGCTCCTCCTTCCTCCCAGCCTCCTCACTCCACTACAATGACACCTGCTCAGGAGCGGGAACACTCCCAGGAACTGTTCTCGGGCCCCTGCTTAGATTGGGCAGGAGTGGTTCCTCTCCCACCAGAGGAGTTTATCGTCACTGATGCCCAACCATTGGAAAGTTCCCGGGGTCCGGGGGAAGAGGCTGGGGACTTCCGCCAACTGTCTCAAGAACTTTCTGTGGGTGAGGAGGACGATGACGATGAGACACAGTTGTCTTGCAGTGAGGTAGTAGTAAGGGCAGTAAGTCCAAGGGAGCAGCGCACAGAGGATTCGGAGGAAGAGCAGCAGGACGATGAGGTGACTGACCCCACCTGGTGTGCAACGCCTACTCAGGACAGGTCTTCAGAGGGGCAGGCAAGGGCATCAGCAGGGCAGGTTGCAAGAGGCAGTGCGGTGGCCAGGGGTAGAGGCAGGGCCAGACCGAATAATCCACCAAGTGTTTCCCAAAGCACACCCTCGCGCCATGCCAGCCTGCAGAGGCCGAGGTGCTCTAAGGTCTGGCAGTTTTTCACAGAGACGCCTGACGACCGACGAACAGTGGTGTGCAACCTTTGTCGCGCCAAGATCAGCCGGGGAGCCACCACCAACAGCCTGACCACCACCAGCATGCGCAGACATATGATGGCCAAGCACCCCACAAGGTGGGACGAAGGCCGTTCACCGCCTCCGGTTTGCACCGCTGCCTCTCCCCCTGTGCCCCAACCTGCCACTGAGATCCAACCTCCCTCTCAGGACGCAGGCACAACCGTCTCATGGCCTGCACCCACAGCCTCACCTCCGCTGTCCTCGGCCCCATCCACCAATGTCTCGCACCGCACAGTCCAGCCGTCGCTAGCGCAAGTGTTGGAGCGCAAGCGCAAGTACGTCACCACGCGCCCGCACGCTCAATCGTTAACCGTCCACATAGCCAAATTTATCAGCCTTGAGATGCTGCCGTATAGGGTTGTGGAAACGGAGTCCTTCAAAGCTATGATGGCGGCGGTGGCCCCGCGCTACTCAGTTCCCAGTCGCCACTACTTTTCCCGATGTGCCGTCCCAGCCCTGCACGACCACGTCTCCCGCAACATTGTACGCGCCCTCACCAACGCGGTTACTGCCAAGGTCCACTTAACAACGGACACGTGGACAAGCACAGGCGGGCAGGGCCACTACATCTCCCTGACGGCACATTGGGTGAATTTAGTGGAGGCTGGGACAGAGTCAGAGCCTGGGACCGCTCACGTCCTACCCACCCCCAGAATTGCGGGCCCCAGCTCGGTGGTGGTATCTGCGGCGGTGTATGCTTCTTCCACTAAAGCACCCTCCTCCTCCTCCTCAACCTCTGTCTCGCAATCTAGATGTGTCAGCAGCAGCAGGACGTCGCCAGCAGTCGGTGTCGCGCGGCGTGGCAGCACAGCGGTGGGCAAGCGTCAGCAGGCCGTGCTGAAACTACTCAGCTTAGGAGATAGGAGGCACACGGCCCACGAACTGCTGCAGGGTCTGACAGAGCAGACGGACCGTTGGCTTGCGCCGCTGAGCCTCCAACCGGGCATGGTCGTGTGTGACAACGGGCGTAACCTGGTGGCGGCTCTGCAGCTCGGCAGCCTCACGCACGTGCCATGCCTGGCCCACGTCTTTAATTTGGTGGTTCAGCGCTTTCTGAAAAGCGACCCACGCTTGTCACACCTGCTCGTAAAGGTGCGCCGGCTCTGCGCACATTTCCGCAAGTCCCACACGGACGCTGCCACCCTGCGCACCCTGCAACATCGCTTTAATCTGCCAGTGCACCGACTGCTGTGCGACGTGCCCACACGGTGGAACTCTACGCTCCACATGTTGGCCAGGCTCTATGAACAGCGTAGAGCTATCGTGGAAAACCAACTCCAACATGGGCGGCGCAGTGGGAGTCAGCCTCCTCAATTCTTTTCAGAAGAGTGGGCCTGGTTGGCAGAGATCTGCCAGGTCCTTCGAAACTTTGATCAGTCTACCCAGGTGGTGAGCGGCGACGCTGCAATCATTAGCGTCACCATTCCTCTGCTATGCATCTTGAGAAGTTCCCTGCAAACCATAAAGGCAGCCGCTTTGCGCTCGGAAACAGAGCCGGGGGAAGACAGTATGTCGCTGGATAGTCAGAGCACCCTCCTGTCTATATCTCAGCGCGTTCAGGAGGAGGAGGAGGAGGATGAGGAGGAGGGGGAAGAGACAGCTTGGCCCACTGCTGACGGTACCCATGCTGGTTGCCTGTCATCATTTCAGCGTGTATGGCCTGAAGAGGAGGAGGAGGAGGAGGATCCTGAAAGTGATCTTCCTAGTGCGGACAGCCATGTGTTGCGTACAGGTACCCTGGCACACATGGCTGACTTCATGTTAGGATGCCTTTCTCGTGACCCTCGCGTTACACGCATTCTGGCCACTACGGATTACTGGGTGTACACACTGCTCGACCGACGCTATAAGGAGAACCTTCCCACTCTCATTCCCGAAGAGGAAAGGGGTTCGAGAGTGTTGCTATACCACAGGACCCTGGCGGACAAGCTGATGGTAAAATTCCCATCCGACAGCGCTAGTGGCAGAAGGCGCAGTTCCGAGGGCCATGTAGCAGGGGAGGTGCGTAGATCGAGCAGCATGTACAGCCCAGACAGTGCAACAGTCTTTAAGGGCCTGGCCAGCTTTATGGCTCCCCAGCAAGACTGTGTCACCGCTCCCCAGTCAAGGCTGAGTTGGCGGGAGCACTGTAAAAGGATGGTGAGGGAGTACGTAGCCGATCGCACGACCATCCTCGGTGACGCCTCTGCCCCCTACAACTACTGGGTGTCGAGGCTGGGCACGTGGCCTGAACTCGCGCTGTATGCCCTGGAGGTGCTTGCTTGTCCTGCGGCTAGCGTCTTGTCAGAGAGGGTGTTTAGTGCGGCTGGGGGAATCATCACGGATAAGCGTACCCACCTGTCAACCGACAGTGCCGACAGGCTAACACTCATCAAGATGAACAAAGCCTGGATTTCCCCAGACTTCTCTTCTCCACCAGCGGACAGCAGCGATACGTAAGCAATACGTAGGCTGCACCCGCGGATGGAAGCTACGTTCTCTCTCACCATCCAAAACGGGGACATTTCTGCTTCATCAATCTGTGTCTAATATTCCTCCTCCTCCTCCTGCTCCTCCTCCTGCTCCTCCTCCTGAAACCTCACGTTATCACGCTGAACGGGCAATTTTTCTTAGGGCCACAAGGCTCACTCATAATTTTTCGAAACAATTTTTAGATGTTTCAATGCTCTGAAAAGCGTTGGAACTTTAACTTGAACCAATTTTTCGTTAAACTGGGCTGCCTCCAGGCCTAGTTACCACTTAAGCCACATTAACCAAAGCGATTAATGGGTTTCACCTGCCCTCTTGGTTGGCCATGGCCAATTTTTTTCAGGTACATTAGTACTGTTGATACAGCAATTTTTGTGGGCCCTCGCCTACAGTGTAATCAAATAAATTTTTAGCCCACCTGCATTAAGCACGACATTACTACCTCAGCTGTGTTGGGCAATGCAATGGGATATTTCTATGTACCGCCGGTGGCTTCCTGGCACCCACCCATGCTGTGGGTCCACAGGGAATTATAAATGCATCTGTTTCCACTTGTAAAGAAGCCCAGTCTGACTGGGGCATGCAGTGTGGGCCGAAGCCCACCTGCATTAAGCACGACATTACTACCTCAGCTGTGTTGGGCAATGCAATGGGATATTTTTATGTACCGCCGGTGGGTTCCAGGAAGCCACCCATGCTGTCGGTCGACAGGGACTTCACAATAGGGAGTTGTACCTGCCTGTGTCTATGAATTAAAAAGCCCGGTCTGACTGGGGCATGCAGAGACACCTTGACAGAATGAATAGTGTGTGACACATAGGTTCCCCATTGCTATGCCCACGTGTGCAGCTCCTGATGGCGGTGGCACAGGATTCTATTTCTCATTGCTTCTGTACAGCATTGTGGGCTATCGCCCCGCCACTCTTAAGGAGGGTCGCTGCCTAGCCGTGCCAACCTCTGCAGTGTGTGCCTGCGGTTCCTCCTCATGGCAGACGCACTTCTAAATAGACATGAGGGTGGTGAGGCATTAGGGCAGCTGAAGGCTGCGCAGGGACACTTTGGTGTGCGCTGTGGGGGGGAGGGGGGGGGCGGTTGGGCAGCATGTAACCCAGGAGAAGTGGCAGCGGAGTGTCATGCAGCCAGTGATTGTGCTTTGTTGGAGGTAGTGTGGTGCTTAGCTAAGGTATGCATTGCTAATGAGGGCTTTTCAGAAGTAAAAGTTTTTGGGAGGGGGGGGGGGCCCACTCTTGCCGCTATTGTGGCTTAATAGTGGAACCTGTGAACTTGAGATGCAGCCCAACATGTAGCCCCTCGCCTGCCCTGTCCATTGCTGTGTCGTTCCCATCACTTTCTTGAATTGCCCAGATTTTCACACAAGGAAACCTTAGCGAGCATCGGCGAAATACAAAAATGCTCTGGTCGCCCATTGACTTCAATGGGGTTCGTTATTCGAAACGAACCCTCGAGCATCGCGAAAAGTTCGTTCCGAGTAACGAGCACCCGAGCATTTTGGTGCTCGCTCATCTCTAGTCCCAACTCGATTATTCAATTCTAGCGCAAAAGAATTAGCGTCGAAATTTTACGTACGGAATCGAATTCTCTCACTTCTTGGTGTCATAGATGCATGAAATTTGGAACAGGCACTGATTATGTCATAAATAGGAAAAGTTAATGGGTCCCAACTCGATTGTTCAATTCTATGTGCAAAAGAATTAGCGTCCACATTTTACGTACGGAATCTAATTCACTTCCAGGTGTCATAGAAACTTGAAATTTGGCACGGGCATCGATTGTGTCATATATTGGAAAAGTTAATGGGTCCCAACTCGATTATTTAATTCTATGCGCAAAAGAATTAGCGTCCAAATTTTACGTATGGAATCTAATTCTCTCACTTCCCGATGTCAGAGAAACTTAAAATTTGGCATGAGCATTGATTATGTCATAAATAGGAAAAGTTAATGGGTCCCAACTCGATTGTTCAATTCTATGCGCAAAAGAATTAGCGTCCAAATTTTACGTACGAAATCTAATTCTCTCACTTCCTGGTGTAATAGAAACTTGAAATTTGGCATCCAAATTTTACGTACAGAATCTAATTCTCTCACTTCCTGATGTCATTTTATATAAAGGAAACGTCGCATGGTTTCCTCCCGTGGTGTTTCCTGGGTAACGCAGAGAACTATGCAAAATGGTGAACATATGTTTTTCCTCGGTATCTCTAAAGTAAGCACGACTTCATAAGATTTTCCATGTGAACACCAGATAAACACCAGTACCAAATTAACTCGGGCGAAGCCGGGTATATCAGCTAGTAGAGAAATAAACAAGAGACCTATAATTATCTCCTCAGAGGAGGATAGGGATTAAAGCGGAATAGAGGCTTGTCAGGTGGCATCTGGTAGGAGGCCTTTTCTAGGGGACTTGGTAAAGTCCTGCTCCATTCTCCTCGACTTTCTGGGCTTGTTTGGAGTAACTTGAGTCCAGGAATCTATTTTGAGAAGAGCGGGAAGGCCCAGTGAGCCCTCTGCTAATGTCCAGTCAAGGCTTTGAATGTGGGAGAGGTATAGCATGTTTAGAACCAAGGGGAGGTCTTCTGGGGTTTTTGTAACCCAGGTTCTGTTTGGGTTTGAGATTGCTAATCTAAATGGAAAAAGCCATTTATAGGGGATGTTTTTGTGTCTCAGTTCTCTTGTTAGTGGTTGTAATTGCCTCCTCAGGTCTAATGTGAGTTTGGAGAGGTCCTGATAGATTTGGATTTCGCTATTGTCGTATTCTATTTTTTTTTGCGGATCTGGCCTTGTTGAGATTTTTTTCTTTGAGTTTGAAGCTCTGAAGGCAGCAGAGGATATCCCGGGGTTTATCTGATTTCACCGATCTGGGTCTAAAGACTCTATGAGCTCTTTCCAGGCCGAGGTCTACGTCCTTGTCCCTCTCCAAGAGGCTGTTGAAGATTCGATAGAGAGTGGTGGAGATCTCTTTGTCAGGGATGCTTTCTGAAATGCCGCGTACACGGATGTTGTTGCATCTTGAGCGGTTCTCCAGATCGTCTATATGTATTCGTTGGAGGTATAGTTCTTTATATTTGTCGATCAGGATGTATTTAACCCTTTCTGCATGCTTGATCATCTTTGTGCAAGAATCTTGAAGGGTATTGATTTTGGCGTGTACTTCCTTAATGTCTTTCCTTAAATCCGAGATCTCCTCCTTCACCGTTTGGGTGAATTCTTTAAATAGATCTTTAATGCACTCCTTGGTTGGCAGCGCCTTGATATATTTTTTTATGTCTGAATTGGAAGTTATAAGCAAGTCGTCTTCTGACTCACTTTCTGAGCCTTGTAGGGAGGCGGCGTGGTTTTGGTTATCTTCTTCTAATGACATCTGCTTGGATTGAAATGTGAGAGGAGTATCTTGGGAAGCAGTCACAAAGGTTTTCACTAAAGCCTGAGGTCTTTTAGGTGTTTTGAGGTCTTTGGCGCTGTTGTTGCCTATGGATTTTGTGGGTTTACCCATTTTGCCTGTCTCAGTACAATTAGGCTGGGAGAAATAGGGTGAAAGGGGTATTCACGTTTCACGTTGTATAGAGACAGCGTTTTCCGGTCTTTGCGTTTGAGAAGCTATTATAGTGGTTGTATTACATTTTACCACTAGACGGGGTGAAAGTCCATTACCAGTATTGCCAGCAGAACTGAGCAGCTCAGGTGTAAAGTGGAGCGACAGGATGATCCTCAGCGGTGCGGAAAGCCCACTCAAGGTAGATGCTTGGGTGCAAAGATATGTCTTCCTTTTATTTTTTTTCTTAGTTGCTTGGGTTTATAGGACTTTTCCGCTATTGGGGCTGGGATTCCTTTCTATAGAGCGCAGCTCACGCAGACGATCCTGTCACCTCCTTTCTCTAGAGAAGCTTCTACCTCCGCTGGGTCTATTGGTTGGGCTACTGATGTCTATCCGCCACTTCCAATCTTATAATGGTGGCCTGAATCCAGCACCAGGTGACAGAGTTCCGCGCTCAGTGGAATGCCTCTTCTTTTAACCACTAAAGTAGGATGTGTGAATCTACACACAATATTTTGTTTTTATGCTTATAGGGAGAATTGCATGTGCGGCAGATTGCGGGTGTTTCCAGGGGCTGCCTTTCACCTCAGGGTTAGTATTTTCTATGTGCTGCTGGCCACTGTGCTTAAAACTTAGTATTGTCCTTGGCAGCTCAGAGCAGAGGGACGTGCACTGTGTAGATGGCGGCTCCACGTGGCACACAGTTAATGGCGGCTGTCTTTATCTGTGCCGTCTGCTAGTGTAGGTATTATGCAGAGGGGAGACCACGGCACTTTGCTCAGTCCTTCCTCTGGTCTCCCTTTGTCCTCGCTCTCTGTACTCTCAGCGGCCGTGCAGGGGCTTCAGCCGCGGCAGGCTCTCCCTCCTCCTTCACTTCCCCTGCTCACTGCCTCCCGCGCTCCGGTCTCCCCGGCTACCGACACTGCAGGTGGCCCCTCCGCGCCGCCTCCTCAGCCGCACGGCTCTTCTCACCTGCCTCAAGCTTCTCCCTCCGGCAAGTATCAGGGAGATTCAGCGGCGGTCCGTCCGGCAGCAGCAGAGTCTCAGTCGCCGTGCAGCCGGTGTCTCCCTGGGTCTCCGAGCAGGATGTCACACAGAGCCTGTCCCTGCGTCCTGCCGCCTCCACCAGTCACCAGGTCCACGGGATTTGTCCAGGTAGTGCTGCTTTTGTTTTTTGGGCGATCGTTTGGGTGTTTTTTCACAGGGGATTCAAAGGTTTAATGAGCATCTGGTGGAAGCTCAGACTACACGCGTCCGGCCATCTTGCCTGCTAGCCACGCCCCCTACACTCTTACTTTAATCCCTGTTACTTTACTGTCTGTGATATGTAAGTCTCTTGATGATTGTCTTATAACATTATTTTTGTATTTTTCTGTAAATAAGCGCTGCTCTTTTCTTTGAGAATTAAACCTTAAATTAATCAGTGCGCCTCGTCCCTGTTACACGAAACCAGATTCTCCGAAGATTGTATTCATAAATCGGGTTCCAATTTACCGTAACGAAATTGGTGGTGGCCGCTGTCTACATATTGTAGAGCTCTGGAGTGCATTAGAACGGATCAGGTGGATGATCTGAGCTTCCACTTCGCATGTGTGCAGGAGCCTGGGAAAGCTGGGTACAAATCAGCCTGTATTCTAACGACTGCCAACTTGCAGTACTGCAGAGTGTTTGAGGACGGAGGTGGGATTAATAGATATCGTCCCTTCCCCTCTCTCCTCTTGTCCAGTGAAGGACAAGTTGGTATACCGTGCAGGGCCAGGCGGAGTGCTGTTGAGTTGTGGCCTTGGCTCATGGTCGCTTGTCCGGTGTCTCGGAAAGTTTGGTACCAGTCACTCCACAATCTAAGGCCTTCTCTCCTCGCCCTACCCTGCTTTGTGACACCCCCTACCTGCGCCCCCCCCAAATGTGTGTGTAAACATATAATATATATACTTAAAGCTAGGTGACTAGTAGTAACGGGGCAGGGCTTTCTCAGTGCTGCTTCCTTGTTGGGTGACTCATCCAGGTTGGCTGTACTGTGCACCGGTCTTATATTTTTGCAGGTCACATTAATGCACTGTATACAGTATATGTACGGTTGTGTCATACAGCATTAGCAGCCAACCTAACACAATGTCCATTTGGCGGTAGACAGGACTGTGAAGACTGTTGTACTCGGCATTTACCACAGTCAGCCCGCTACAGTTTCTCTGCCTGCACCGTGTCCCAGCCCGACATATAAGTCCCGACACAGTCACCCAGGGACTCGTGCCTTAAACAGAAATCTTACTTAAAGGGGTTGTCTCACGCCGAAATGGTTTTTTTTTTATTCAATAGCCCCCCGTTCGGCGCGAGACAAACCCAATGCATGTGTTAAAAAAAACTAAACGTTTAGTACTTACCCAAATCCCCGCTCTGCGGTCACTTCTTCCTTACCTTACTAAGATGGCCGCCGGGATCTTCACCCACGATGCACCGCGGGTCTTCTCCCATGGTGCACCGTGGGCTCTGTGCGATCCATTGCCGATTCCAGCCTCCTGATTGGCTGGAATCGGCACACGTGACGGGGCGGAGCTACGAGGACCAGCTCTCCGGCACGAGCGGCCCCATTCACCGCACAGAAGACCGCACAGCGCAAGCGCGTCTAAAATCGCCAGAAGACGGCGATTTTAGACGGATCCATGGCGACGGGGACACACGCAACGGAGCAGGTAAGTGAATAACTTCTGTATGGCTAATAATTAATGCACGATGTATATTACAAAGTGCATTAATATGGCCATACAGAAGTATATAACCCCACTTGATTTCATGAGACAACCCCTTTAAATGATTGAGTTTGATAAAGATTTAAAGGACCGTAAAACTGTTCTCTCTTTATAGTCTGCTCTCCGGTCACTGTGATGTATACTGACAAATAGGAACATGGAGGCTATTGATGTATGCAATAGTATACTCCAGAAATGTGTAAAGTCATTGTTCTTCCTGTTATTAATGTCTGTTTGTCATCCTTGTGTAGGCAGATAAATGTTCTCCCAAGCTTGTGGATGGGGATCAGATTGTTCTCATCAATGGCCGTGATATCTCGGAGCACACACATGATCAAGTGGTTATGTTTATAAAAGCCAGCCGGGAATCCCACACAAGAGAGCTTGTTCTACTGGTTAGGCGGAAAGGTAATTCTTCCTTTTGCTGGTGGGACTTGCCAAATCAACACTATTCGTATTATATCAATATTATTTTATTATGTAGTGTTCCAAAACATGGAGTAAATACGTTCCTACACACACTCCTTGATAAAAATTCTTGCCCCAGAAGAAGTTGTCGTTTTGCTGCAGAACCCGTTCTGCAGTTCCATTTCAGGCAGATCTGTAATGATGAGAGTTGTGGTGATTAAATGAACGGTCTTGTCATCGGAGGCCCTAGAAGTGGTTCCCCCTTGGCCTATAAAAGGCTCTCGGAGGCCTCTTGGGTGTAGTGACCTCTTTTTCCTCTATGACGCAGAGAAGAGATTTCACCACGTTACCAGAGTTTGAGAGGGGCGCATTATTGGGTTGTGCCCCACCGGCCCTTCTGACCAGACTGTTAGGGGGTGTTGGGACCAGTGGATGGAGGGCACACAAGGTGACCGGGCTCAGGATGCCCCCTACAGATCACCAGTAGAGAGGACTGTCTGACGAGACTTTTAAGAGGTGTTGGGACCAGCGGATGTGTGAGGGCACACAAGGTGACCGGTCTCAGGACGCCTCCTACAGACCACCAGTAGAGAGGACCGTCTGACCAGACTTTTAAGAGGTGTTGGGACCAGCGGATGTGTGCGGGCACACAAGGTGACCGAGCTCAAGACACCCCCTTCAGACCACCAGTAGAGAGGACCATTTGACCAGACTGTTAGGAGGTGTTGGGACCAGTGGATGAGGGTACATGAGGTGACCGGGCTCAGGACGCCTCTTACAGACCACCAGTAGAGAGGACCGTCTGACCAGTCTATTAGGAGGTGTTGGAACGAGTGGATGAGGGTACATGAGGTGACCGGGCTCAGGACGCCTTCTACAGACCACCAGTAGAGAGGACTGTCTGACCAGACTGTTAGGAGGCGTTGGGATCAGTAGGTGAGTGCACACAAGGTGACCGGGCTCAGGACCCCCTTACAGACCACTAGTAGAGAGGATCGTCTAACCAAACTGTTAGGAGGTGTTGGGACCAGTGGATGTGTGAGGGTACACAAGGTAGGTGACCGGGCTCAGGACACCCCCTACAGACCACCAGTAGAGAGGACCGTCTGACCAGACTTTTAGTAGGCGTTGGGACCAGTGGATGAGGGCACACAAGGTGACCGGGCTCAGGACACCCCCTACAAACCATCAGTAGAGAGGATTGTATGACCAGACGGTTAGGAGGTGTTGGGACCAGTGTATGTGTGAGGGTACACAAGGTGATTAAGCTCAGGACCCCCTTACAGACCACCAGTAGAGAGGACCGTCTGACCAGACAGTTAGGAGGTGTTGGGACCAGTGAATGTGTGAGGGCACACAAGGTGATTGGGCTCAGGACCCCCTTACAGACCACCAGTAGAGAGGATCGTCTGACCAGACTGTTAGGAGGCGTTGGGACCAGTGGATGAGGGCACCCAAGGTGACCGGCCTCAGGACCACCATGGTTTTAGACCCCTGTGTCTGTGTGCAGGCGCTTGGCTGTAGGACATTTGGTTTCATGGTGCCCACTACGTGTATGGCCTTTCACAGTCACCCATCATCACTTCTGATTGCAGCCGTGTTGTGAAAAACGAAACTTGACTACTAGGAGTGGAACTTGGTTGTTATTTTCAGCGATGAATCCCGGTTTAGTTTGGCTGTGTTCATGCCTGAAGACCTCGGGGTGAGCGCCTCTACCCTACCTTTGCTATGGAGCGGCACTCTGCCCCCACTGCTTGTGTGATCGTCTGGGGGACATTGCATACGAGGGACAACAGCAGCTCAACAATATGTTCAGTACATTTTTCAGCCACCTGTTGCCACGTATCCAGCAAGATAACATGCGTCAACACACACAAGGGTGTCACAGGAATGGCTGCACAACATTGCTGCACTTTCATAGCCTGCCCAATTGACAGGTTTATCACATCTTGTATCCAAGGTAGAGGCAGTACAACAGGGTACTAGAGCCTGCATGCCCACCTGTAGCACATCTTGTATCCAAGCTAGAGGTGGTACAACAGGGTACTAGCACCTCCATGCCCACCCGTATCACATCTTGCATCCAAGCTAGAGGTGGTACAATAGGATAGTAGAGCCTTCATGCCCACCTGTAGCACATCTTGTATCCAAGCTAGAGGTGGTACAACAGGGTACTAGCACCTCCATGCCCACCCGTATCACATCTTGCATCCAAGCTAGAGGTGGTACAATAGGATAGTAGAGCCTTCATGCCCACCTGTAGCACATCTTGTAATCAAGCTAGGGGTGGTACAACAGGGTACTAGAGCCTCCATGCTCGCCCGTATCACATCTTGTATCCATGCTAGAGGCAGTACAATAGGGTACTAGAGCCTCCATGCTCACCTGTATCACATCTCATATCCAAGCTAGAGGTGGTACCACAGGGTACTAGAGCCTGCATGCTCGCCTGTGTCACATCTTGTATCCAAGCTAGAGGCGCTACAACAGGGTACTAGAGCCTCTATTGCCCCCCTTTTCACATCTTGTATCCAAGCTAGAGGCGGTACAACAGGGTAGTAGAGCCTCCATGCGCGCCTGTATCACATCTTGTATCCAAGCTAGGGGTGGTACAACAGGCTACTAGACCCTCGATGCCCACCCGTATTACATCTTGTATCCAATCTAGAGGTGGTTCAAGAGGGTACTAGAGCCTCCATGCTCCCCGTTCACATCTTGTATCCAAGCTTGAGGTGGTACATCAGGGTACTAGAACCTTCATGCCCGCCTGTATCACATCTTGTATCCAAGCTAGAGGCAGTACAACAGGGTACTAGAACCTCCATGCCCACCCGTATCAAATCTTATATCCAAGCTACAGGTGGTACAACAGGGTAGTGGAACCTCCATGCCTGCCCGTTTCACATTTTGTATCCAAGCTAGAGGTACAACAACAGGGTACTAGAGCCTCCATGGTCCCCCTCTCTCTCTCCTCTGCTGCTGCTGATCCCCCTCTCTCCTCTGCTGCTGGTCCCCCTCTTTCTCCTCTGCTGTGGCTGGTCCCCCTCTCTCTCTCCTCTGCTGCCGCTTATCCGCCTCTCTCTCTCCTCTGCTGCCGCTGGTCTCCCTCCCTCTGTTCTCTGCTGCTGCTGATTCCCCTCTCTCTCTCCTCTGCTGCCACTGATCTACATCTCTCTCTCCACTGCTGCCACTGGTCCCCATCTCTCCTTTGCTGCCACTTGGCCCCCTTTCTCTCTCCTCTGCTACCGCTGGTCCCCCTCGCTCCCTTTTTTTTCTCTGCAGCTGTTCCCCCTCTCCCTCTCCTCTGCTGCAGCTGGTCCCCCTCCCTCTCTCCACTGCTGACGTGGGTCCCCCTCCCTCTCTCCACTGCTGCCGCTGGTCCCTCTCTCTCCTGTGCTGCCGCTGGTCCCTCTTTCTCCTCTGCTGCCGCTGGTCCCTCTTTCTCCTCTGCTGCCGCTGGTCCCTCTCTCTCCTCTGCTGCCGCTGGTCCCCCTCTCTCTCCTCTGCTGCCGCTGGTCCCCCTCTTTCTCTCCTCTGCTGCCGCTGGTCCCCCCCTCTCTCTCTCCTCTGCTGCCGCTGGTCCCCCCTCTCTCTCCTCTGCTGCCGCTGGTCCCCCCTCTCTCTCTCCTCTGCTGCCGCTGGTCCCCCCTCTCTCTCTCCTCTGCTGCCGCTGGTCCCCCCTCTCTCTCTCCTCTGCTGCCGCTGGTCCCCCTCTCTCTCTTCTCTGCTGCCGCTGGTCCCCCTCTCTCTCTTCTCTGCTGCCGCTGGTCCCCCTCTCTCTCTTCTCTGCTGCTGCTGGTCCCCCTCTTTCTCTCCTTTGCTGCTGCTGGTCCACATCTCTTTCTCCTCTGCTACCGCTGGTCCCCCTCTCTCCTCTGCTTCTGCTGGTCCTCCCTCTCTCCTCTGCTGCCGCCATTCCCCCTTTCTCTCTCTCTCCTTTGCTGCAGATGGTCCCCCTCTATGCTACCGCTGGTCCCTTTCTGTTATTTACTTTCCTACCGCTGGTCCCCCTCTCTCTCTCCTCTGCTGCCGCTGGTCCCCCTCTCTCTCTCCTCTGCTGCCGCTGGTCCCCCTCTCTCTCTCCTCTGCTGCCGCTAGTCCCCCTCTCTCTCTCCTCTGCTGCCGCTGGTCCCCATCTCTCTCCTCTGCTGCCGCTGGTCCCCCTCTTTCTCTCCTCTGCTACTGCTGGTCCCCCCCTCTCTCTCTCCTCTGCTGCCGCTGGTCCCCCTCTCTTTCTCCTCCGCTTCCGCTGGTCCCCCTCTTTCTCTCCTTTGCTGCTGCTGGTCCACATCTCTTTCTCCTCTACCGCTGGTCCCCCTCTCTCCTCTGCTTCTGCTGGTCCTCCCTCTCTCCTCTGCTGCCGCCATTCCCCCTTTCTCCCTCTCTCCTTTGCTGCAGATGGTCCCCCTCTATGCTACCGCTGGTCCCTTTCTGTTATTTACTTTCCTACCGCTGGTCCCCCTCTGTTTTTTTCTCTGCTGCCGCTGGTTCCCGTCCCACTCTTCTCTGCTGCCGCTGGTTCCCATCCCACTGTCCTCTGCTGCCGCTGGTTCCCCTCTCTCTCTCCTCTGCTGCTGCTGGTTCCCCTCCCTCTCTCCCCTCCTACCGCTTGTTCTCCTCCCCCTCTCCTGTGCTGCCGCTGTTCCCTCTCTCTCTGTCCTTTACTGCTGCTGGTCTCCCTCCCTCTCTTCTCTGCTACCACGGTTCCCTGTCTCTCTCTCTCTCTTCTGCTGATGCTTGTTCCCCTCTCTCCCCTCTTCTGCTGCTGGTCTCACTCCCTCTCTCCTCTGCTGCCACTTGTCCCCCTCTCTCTCTTTCTCCTCTGCTGCCGCTGGTCACCCTCTCTCCCCTGCTGCCGCTGGTCACCCTCTCTCCCCTGCTGCCGCTCATCCCCCTCTCTCCCGCTCTCCCCTGCTGCCGCTCGTCCCCCTCTCTCCCGCTTTCCTCTGCTGCCGCTCGTCCCCCTCTCTCCCGCTTTCCTCTGCTGCCGCTCGTCCCCCTCTCTCCCGCTTTCCTCTGCTGCCGCTCGTCCCCCTCTCTCCCGCTTTCCTCTGCTGCCGCTCGTCCCCCTCTCTCCTCTGCTGCCGCTCGTCCCCCTCTCTCCCGCTCTCCTCTGCTGCCGCTCGTCCCCCTCTCTCCCGCTCTCCTCTGCTGCCGCTCGTCCCCTCTCTCCCGCTCTCCTCTGCTGCCGCTCGTCCCCCTCTCTCCCGCTCTCCTCTGCTGCCGCTCGTCACCCTCTCTCCCGCTCTCCTCTGCTGCCGCTCGTCACCCTCTCTCCCGCTCTCCTCTGCTGCCGCTCGTTCCCCTCTCTCCCGCTCTCCTCTGCTACCGCTGGTTCCCCTCCCTCCCCTGCTACCGCTGGTTCCCCTCTCTCTGTCCTTTACTGCCGCTGGTCTCTCTCCCTCTCTTCTCTGCTACCACGGTTCCCATCTCTCTACTGCTGATGCGGGTTCCCCTATCTCCTCTTTTGCCGCTGGTCTCACTCCCTCTGTTCTCAGCTGCCGCTGTTCCCCCTTTCTCTCCTCTGCTGCCGCTGTCCCCCCCCCATCTCCTCTGCTGCCACTTGTCCCCCTCTCTCCCGCTCTCCTCTGCTGCCGCTCGTTTCCCTCCCGCTCTCCTCTGCTGCCGCTCGTTTCCCTCCCGCTCTCCTCTGCTACCGCTGGTTCCCCTCCCTCCCCTGCTACCGCTGGTTCCCCTCCCTCCCTCCCCTGCTACCGCAGTCTCCTGTGCTGCCGCTGTTCCCCCTCTCTCTGTCCTTTACTGCCGCTGATCTCTCTCCCTCTCTCCTCTGCTACCACGGGTCCCCTCTCTCTCTCTACTGCTGATGCTGGTTCCCCTATCTCCTCTTCTGCCGCTGGTCTCACTCCCTCTGTTCTCTGCTGCGGCTGTTCCCCCTTTCTCTCCTCTGCTGCCGCTGGTCCGCCTCTGTCTCTTTTTTCCTCTGCTGCCGCTGGTCCCCCTCTGTCTCTTTCTCTTCTGCTGCCGCTGGTCCCCCTCTCTCCTTTGACACCGCTTTTCTCCCTCTTTCCTTTGCTGCATATGATCCACCTCTCTGCTGCTGCTAGTCCCCCTCTGTTATATTCATCTGCTGCCGCTGGTCCCCCTCTGTTTGTCCTCTGCTTTCGCTGGTATCCCTCTTTCTCTCCTTATTGCCACTGGTTATGCTTTCTCTCTCCTCTGCTGCCGCTGGTCCCTCTCTCTCTCCTCTGCTGGCGCTGGTCCCTCTCTCTCTCTCTCTCCTCTACTGCCGATGGTCACCCTCTCTCTCTTCTGCTGCCACTGTTTCCCCCCTCTCTCTCTCTCCTCTGCTGCCGCTGGTCTCCTTCCCTCTCCCCTCTGCTGCCACTGGTCCCCTTCCCTCTCCCCTCTGATGTCGCTGGGCCCCCTCCCTCTCTCCTCTGCTGCCGCTGGTCCCCTCTGTCTTTCTTCTCTGCTGCTGCTGCTTTCCCCTCTCTCTCTTTCCTTGCTGCCGCTGGTCCCCCTCCCTCTCTCCTTTGCTGCCGCCGGTCCCCCTTCCCCTCTTCTCTGCTGCAGCTGATTCCACTCCCTATCTCCTCTGCTGCTGGTGGTGCCAATGCCTCTCTCCTCTGCTGCCGCTGGTCCTCCTCTCTGTATTCTGCTACCGCCAGTCCCCCCTCTCTCCCCTCTGCTGCCGTTGGTCCCCCTCTCTCTCCCCTCTGCTGCCGCTAGTCCCCCTCTCTCTCTCCTCTGCTACCGCTGGTCCCCCATCCTCTCTCCTCTGCTGCCGCTGGTCCCCTCTCTCTTTCTTCTCTGCTGCTGCTGCTTCCCCCTCTCTCTCTTTCCCTGCTGCCGCTGGTCCCCCTCCCTCTCTCCTTTGCTGCCACTGGTCCCACTTCCCCTCTTCTCTGCTGCCGCTGATCCCACTCCCTATCTCCTCTGCCTCTGGTCCCACTCTCTCTCTCACCTCTGCTACCGTTTGTCCTCTCTGTGTTTCTCCTCTGCTGACGCTGGTCCCCCTCCCTATCTTTTCTGCTGCTGATCCCCCTCTTTCTCTTCTCTGCTGCCACTGTTCCCCCCTCTCTATCCTCTGCTGCACTGGTTCCCCCTCTCTCTCTACACTGCTGCCGCTGGTCCCCCCCCCCTCTCTCTCTCCTCTGCTGCCGTTGTTCCCCTCTACTCTCTCCTCTGCTGCCGCTGTTCCCCTCTACTCTCTCTCTCCTCTGCTGCCGCTGTTCCCCTCTACTCTCTCTCTCCTCTGCTGCCGCTGGTCCCCCTCTCTCCTCTGCTGCCGCTGGTACGTTGCTAAGCACTGTTCATTATAGGGGTTGTCCAGGGTGTTTCTTCACACAGTGCCACCCTATTTTTGTTTATATCATGCACCAATTAGCTCGTATTAAATTTAATTGGCTATTGAAATCTCTGGGAGCACGGTTGTGTGTTATTTGTGTGCAGAAATACCCAAGGCATGCGCCCGCAAAAGTGCAGTAAAATGTGCACAGATGCAGATGGTGTAAATACTCTTACGTCGCTGAGAAGCCGACCTAACTCTTTAGATGCTGCAGTCAATCTGAGCAGTCAGTGGGGGGCGGCGTCACAGTTGTCCTATTGGCTCGCTGCATCACGATCGTGATGTGCTTATGGATTGGCATGACAGGCGAGACCTAATAGGCAATAATAAAAAGTATGATTTGTTGCAATACCGAAATATTGAAGTATATCATACAAGGGATCAGCCGTTCACAAGTTCAAATCCCCTATGGGGATTAAAGTGAAGAAAGGTTTTATAAAAGGTTTAAAAATATTTATAAAAAAATTAAAACATTTAAATTTTTCTTGCCATAAGAAAATGTAAACAATTTTAAAGCCAAACACAATTGGTATTGTCATATCCTTAAGAGTTCGAACTATTGAAATATTACTATTTATCTTGCATGATGAATGCCGTAACCAAAAAAATGTGTTAACACCAGAACTGTGTGTTTGGGCACTGTCTCTTTAAAACACACACATGATATAATTGTACATACCCCAAAATGGTACCAATAAAAAAAGCAGCTTGCCCTGCAAAAAACAAGCCCTCACATAGCCTAATTGATGGGAAAACATAAAAGTTAGGCTGGCTTCACATAGGCCGATTCCAATTGCAGAATCCACAGCAAAACGTGGGCATTGAAAATCATGCAGATTCGCTTTCCTGCTCACAGTCGGGGATATGAATTGCGGATTCCGCAAGCACAGTAGAGATCGCAGCTTATTCTGTTTGGCTGCGGATTCCATGCAGATGGAGGCTGTCCAACCTGTAGCACACATGCAATTAACATTACGTATGGGCCGTGGGTACCTGTGTCATCGCTGAGCGACGGCGCGGGAAATACAAACAGTAAGAAAAAAGTATGTAAGCACATTTATGTATGTATTTTCAGATGTATAACGTAAGAGAACTACAGAAGTTCAGTATCTCCATACTTGTACCGACCCGCAGCATAGAGGGAACGCCATGAAAACTAAACCCCCTAAAATGCCAATAGTTCGTTGTTTTTTCATTTCACTGCACTTCAAAATCTATTTTTCCTTTTTTGAACTTGGTTGTAGCGGGATATGCAGCACCCCGTTTGGTTTACAAACCTCACTGGTGCCTGGACCTTCCACCATAGATTGACTAAAACCCTTCAGCTACATGCTGTCTGTTATCCAGCGTAACCGATGAAGGGTCTTCCCAGCTTCGAAACATGTTTTATGGCTGCTGTTCTTTGTATAATACTCTCCATTTTACTAGATCCGCCACAAGAACTTTCCTCTGTGAGTTTGCGCCAATGTTCTCCGGGGGGGAGGATGTCCTGGTTGGCAACGCCCCCACCCATTCCTGCTTCAGGCTAGTACTTGGGTTTGCTCCACCTTTTTTTTTCTCTGCTCTTCCATTAAAATCGAGGTCAGCTGTATCAATGGCAAAATAAAGTTATGGCTCTTGGAAGACCACGATAAAAAATGAAAAGTCGAAAAATCTCTGGTGCTGAACGGATTAATAAGTGATGCCTCCTCACCTCACAGCCTATTGGATCTCTTCTAATGGACTGGAGTATGGGTTACTAAGACCTCATTTTATGTTTCAGTTGTGAAGCCATTTGGAGAATTGTCGGACTTTCAGCGGTTTCCGGCGACAATACTTCCCACAGAATACTGCGATACATTGCAAGGGTCGATGGAGCAACTTGCCAAAGGGCTTGAGACGGGCATTGTCCTCATCCAGTTCGAGGTTGGTGATACTTTCCTTTTTCCTGTAAAATGGTAGATTGTCTTTTTGTAACAGATTCCCAAACATGTCAGGGGATATTTCCTTGTCATACTGCCTTAAGACTTCTAGAAACTTCAGCTGTGTTTTTATTTGGGCAGTGTGATTGTTCCCAGCAAGAGAAACCAAGTAATATTGTAGATATGAGAACTTTTAATGGCTAACAAAAATACATGATGTAATAGCGAGCTTGTGAACCAACGCAGGGTTCTTCATCAGGCTTATGGATTGGATCTGAAGAGGCTTAATGGATATTTATACACACTCATAACATACATATTATGACAAGGCACAGATATGGATATGTGAACGTGTAAGAAGACAGATTGTTCTGGGATTTGAGTTGGTGTTCCAAAATCACTGTGCATAGAGCAGATACTTCAGGTCGGATTTCTTCATCGGTATCTGGGTTTACCAATTCAAATGAGTCGGATTATATATACACACATACTTATTGTTCTGTCTTTTTACACGTTCACACAGTGTGCAGTCTGACATTCAGTTTAACCATTTCTGTCTTCCAAATAAACAAACTGTTCTTCTTAATCTGACAGGTTTATTAGTTAACAGATCGATGATGATGATGACGATAATAATGATGATAATGGTAAAACTATAAGAATACAGATAATTCACATAAGTATGATGCATAGGAAACATTACATAACATTAACATGGAGGTACATGGCAAAATGGCTGCTACACATAGTGCTGCATGGCTAACTAAACAGTTATAACTCCCTGAGTAACAACACAACTGACCACTGAACAGCTCTGCATAACATACTGTCTCTGAAACAAGGGTAGTTCTCTTACCAGATATGCTTTTACAAAGATGGTGGATTTTGAAGAGGAGGGAGTAAAGGCAAGTCTGAACTCTATCTCTGACTGGAAGTTCCTTCTTCCCACAATGCCTTGCAAACTACCCATAATACATCACTCTTTATGGTAGAAAAACAAGTTGTAATACATTTGCAACACAGCTAGATGGTGCCGTAACCACTAAACACCTAGAATGGAATGTTATGTAGCTTCGGTTTATGTGGGGCAGAACACTCCCCGTCTGACGTCAACGGACGTCACTATTGGGTCTTTCCAGTGAAAACAACAAAACAAGTTCCGCGACTGGCCTGAGGAATAGTTTGCCTTCCCCAGGCTTCCACACTTTGACCTCGAACTTGCGTACCTTCCCATCCTTGCTCGGGAATGTGTTGGTGATGAGTACGAGCAGATTTGTGACGTGATGATGCCCGGGAATTACCATAGGATGTTTCTCCTTAAATTCCACTTTGGCTGCTTGTAGGCGACCTCTTATTCTTAGAGACCCATCTTGGTCAATGGTGGGATCAAGCTTCTTCAAGGCGCTGTCCTTGAAGACTGTTTGGCCTTTGCTGAAGTAGTCTATTTCTTTAGCATAACATTCATGCTGTATAGTGCGAATTATTATGCTCTTGGCTCTGTCCAGATTGGTAGCAGTAAAGGCGTGTTTGCAGTGATGCCAACCCTTGCAAGGTCTTTGACTCACAGGTAATGTCGACCTATAAGACTGAGCTATATGGCTTAGACAGGCTATAGCACGAACAAGCAACATCCAAGTGGAGAATCTGTTGAAACGATGGGATTTGAGTTGGTGTTCCAAAATCACTGTGCATAGAGCAGATACTTCAGGTCGGATTTCTTCATCGGTATCTGGGTTTACCAATTCAAATGAGTCGGATCCAATGCTGCAAGACATTGAACGGTACAGAAATGCAGGACCCGTAAACCAAGTTGTATTCTTAAGGCCACCCGCTGCTACAGATCTAGTTGCATGGTCTGCCGGATTATGGTGCGTAGGAACATAGTGCCATTGCTTGGGACAAGTGGACCTCCTGATCCTTAGCACCCTATTGCTGACATAGACGTAAAAGCGTCTGGTTTCGTTGCGAATATATCCTAAGACTACCTTGCTGTCTGTGTAAAATTTGACTTCCTCGATTTCCAGATTCATTCCTGACGTTATAAGTTCAGCCAACTCTACCGCAAGCACAGCAGCGCATAGTTCCAGTCTGGGTATAGTGTGCTCGCGGAGTGGCGCCAGTTTGGCCCTGCTCATAACAAACCCTATATGGCATTGTTCCTTGACGTCTCTGGTCTTTAGGTATGCTATGGTAGCAATCGCCTTGACTGAAGCATCACAGAAGATATACAGTCTTTGCATCTTGACTTCCGTTGAAGGCACGGAAGCATATGGGCGTGTCACATGAAGACTAGACAAAGTTTTAAGGGACTTTCTCCAACCTGTCCACATGTCTTTTTTCTCCATGGGAAGCAGATCATCCCAATCAGACGTCTCTGTGGTAAAGTCTCTTAGCATCATTTTTCCTTGGATGGTAACAGGTGTTACGAATCCCAGAGGATCATATAAACTGTTTATGGTAGACAGGACCCCTCTGCGTGTGAAAGGCTTTTCTTCCTTGCTGATCTGGAAGGTGAATGTGTCCGCCTTTAAATCCCAGAGCAAACCAAGGCTCCGTTGCATGGGAAGGGAGTCTGTGCTAAGATCCAAGTCCTTTAGATCGCTAGAATGATCTTGGGGTGAGAAGGCCTCCATTAACTCACGGCTGTTAGAGATGATTTTGTGCAACCTCAGATTAGATTGAGCGAGCATTTCTTGAGCTCTTTTCAGGAGATTGATTGCGGTCTCGTTCGTGGGTGTAGACTTCAAGCAGTCGTCCACATAGAAGTCCCTTTCTACAAAGGACCTGACATCAGACCCGTATTTTGCATCACCCTCTCGGGCAGAGTGTCTGAGACCATAGATGGCAACTGCAGGGGAAGGACTGTTTCCAAAGATGTGCACCCTCATTCGGTACTCTATGATGTCCTCGTTAGAGTCGTTGTTGCGGTACCAGAAGAACCTTAAGTAGTTTCTATGTTCTTCCTTGACAAGAAAGCAGTGGAACATTTGTTGTATGTCGGCCATAAATGCTACAGAATCCCTGCGGAAGCGGAGGAGTACCTCTAGAAGTCTGTTGTTGAGGTCTGGACCGGACAGTAAGACATCATTTAGCGAGACACCTTCACATCTGGCACTCAAATCAAATACTACCCTTATCTGTGCTGGTTTTTTGGGGTGATAAACGCAGAATATGGGCAAGTACCAACACTCCTGGGAGTCTTGGAGTACGGGTGCCACTTCTGCGTGGTTGTTCTGGAATATTCTTTCCATGAAGGTGAAGAAATGTTCCTTTGTCTCTGGTGTTCTCTGGAGTTTGTGTTTGAGGGAAATAAATCGGCTGTAGACGAGTTCTTTGTTGTTAGGCAGGCGTCGTCTCTGGGTTTTGAACGGTAGAGGTGCGACCCAGCTTTTGGACTTGTCCTTTACTATTTCTTGATCCATGATATCCAAGAACAGCTTGTCTTCTATGGACATCGCGACCCTGTTGTCCTCTCTTGTCCTGTGGAAGACTGTGCACCCTAAGTGATCTTGCTCACCGTCGCAGGCGTGGTCTTCACAGGAAGGATCTGCGAAGGGACAAGGCATGGGAGTGCTTTGTGGCAACTCTTTTATCAGGAAACTGTTGTGGCATGGCTGGAATAGGGAAGGACGTCCACTTTCTAGTGTGTTGGTAAGCATACTGTTGACTGAGGTCGGCTTGTGTGCTCCTCCTAGACAGACTTCTCCAATGATGACCCATCCTAGGTGAAGTCTCTGGGCGTATGGAGCATTCTGGGAACCGTTAATCTGTCCCCTAGCCTTATGAACTCGTAGTATGTCTCTTCCAAGGAGTAGGACTATTGGGGCCTTTGGATCAAGTTTCGGTATCAGGTGAGCTATACGTCTGAGGTGAGGGTGGTATTCTGCTACCTCTGGTGTAGGTATCTCAGACCGGTTGTCAGGAATGTGGTTGCATTCCAGTATGGTTGGCAGGGGCAAGCAGGTCTGACCATCTATGGACTCTACCATGTATCCAGTTGCCTTCCTCCCCGCCGTCTCAACGGTACCTTAAGGAGTAAGGAGAACCAGGCCCTACGATGTTAAAGGTGTCGAAGGAGGTGGATTTAGCTAAAGACCTGTTGCTTTGGTCATCTAAGATTGTGTATACCTTGATCGCCTTATCTCGGTGGCCGACAGGATAAACCCTGACAAGGCAGATTTTGGAGCATGACTTCCCTCCTGCGAGTCCTTTACAGATCTCTGTACACTGAGAAGTGACTATTGCTGTGTCTATCTGCTCTCCGTCCTGTTCCTCTGCTTGGGATGATACCTGAGAGGGTGGTCCAGGGTGTAGAGCCGTGTTGTGCTCTGTGCTACCGCATTCAGTGCATGTCAAACTGACCTTACAGTTCTTGGCGAAGTGCGATGTTGTAGTGCAGCACCTGAAGCAGATGTTGTTTTCTTTCAGGAATTCTTTGCGATCCTCTAAAGACTTCTCTCTGAAGGCTCTGCATTTTAGCAAAGAATGTGGTTTCTTGTGCAGGGGGCATTGTTTGGTAGGATCCTCGTGTTTGTTCTCTTCTTGATGAGGCTTAAACGACCTGTAAGGAGAATCTGTGGAGGCAACATTAGTTTTGTGGACCGCTACTGGTGTTTTAAAAGGTTTCACACCAGGGGCAGTGGGACAAGACAATGTAAAGTCAAAACTGGGGTCATTTCTGATCCTTGCCTGTTGAGCAACAAAGCCTACAAATACCCGAAAGGGGGGAAATGGTACATTATGAACCTGTTTATAATGAGAACCATGCGTGATCCACTTCTCCTGTAAGTTATAAGGGAGTTTTTGGACAATTGGATTAACACCCCTGGCGATGTCCAGGAATGCTAGCCCTGGCAGATCTCCTTCTGCCTGAGCAACCTGTACCTCTGTTAACAAGTCACTAAGTTCCCTGAGTTTCTGGTAACTCTTACCTACTATTTTGGGAAAATTATCAATTCTCTTAAATAAAGCATTTTCTATAGCTTCTATTGACCCATAACACTCATCAAGTCTTTCCCACACCATCTTTAGGCCTTCGCCTGGATAGTTTATGTTAATGTCTCTGATCCTTTTGGCGTGTTCAGCACACTCGCTTCCAAGCCACTTTACCAAGAGATCTAACTCCTCACTGCAGGAGAGACCCAAGTCCCCTATGGCGTTCTGGAAGGAGGCTCGCCATGCTCTGTAGTTCTCTGGGCGATCGGTGAACTTTATAAGTCCCTTGGTAACCAGTTCTCGTTTAGCAAAGAACCTAGCGAAGTCCACGATAGCCTGGTTATCGTCAATACTACCCGGTGTGCTGTTGTTATGCTGCGTGTGCAGTGTATCACCATACCTTTTAGGAGTTTCTGGCTTAGGGCAGTCTGTTAAATACCACTCTGATGCGAAAGCTGTCTCTTTAAGCTGGAGCGAGGGTTGTAGCTTCCTTTTTGCAGGGCAGTAGTCGTGGTCAGCATAGTTTTGTCGCATACCGTACTGTGCTTTAAAGTCGGGTCTTTGACGCTCTATTTGTGCTGTTTGATATACTGGATCGTAGCCGTCTTCTGCCTTGGGATGCCGATGGACATATTCTGAGACGCGCTGTGCTGGATCTTCTTGGTCTAGGCCTAACCCGAGTACCTGGCTCTGTTTCTCTAATTCGGGGAACTCTGCGGCTTCTAGGAACTCTGCCTTGGCTAATGCGGCTGCTGCTTCTTTCTCTGTGGCGAGTTTATCCAGTGACACCTGCAGGCAGACTCTCTCTTTTTCTTGATCTGCTTGCTTTAGCTTTAGTTGCGTCTCTTGTGCTGCAAAGGAGGACCTTACTTTTGCTGCCTCAGCTTCTGCGCGGGCGAGAGCAGCCATTTCTCTTATTGAAGATCTGCTAGAGCAGCTTGCTCGTGACCTGGTCTTATAGGAGGATGTCTGGCTAGTAGACATTGTGTGCCGGTTTGCTGGCTGCTTAATGTCTCTGTGCAGACTCAGTCCAGGTAGGAACAGACTTCAGCTTGGCTTAGCTCGTGCTGCGTTTACTGGGCGCTGCAATCTTGTTTCTTGTGACTAAAAGGCGGCCGCTGCAATCTTGTACATAAGACCGCGTGGCTGATGGCGGCTCCGTCTAGTCTGATCCACTATCGCTGGTGACTAGCATCTGTTTTACTGTTCTGTCTTCTTACACGTTCACACAGCGTGCAGTCCGACATTCAGCTTAAAGGGGTTGTCTCGCGAAAGCAAGTGGGGTTATACACTTCCGTATGGCCATATTAATGCACTTTGTAATATACATCGTGCATTAAATATGAGCCATACAGAAGTTATTCACTTACCTTCCCTGCGCTGGCGTCCCCGTCTTCATGGCTCTGTCTAACTTCAGCGTCTAATCGCCCGATTAGACGCGCTTGCGCAGAAGGGTCTTCTGCCTTCGGCTCGGTCTGGCACGAGCGGCGTTCTGGCTCCGCCCCCTTCTACGCATCATCGCGTAGCTCCGCTCCATCACGTGTGCCGATTCCAGCCAACCAGGAGGCTGGAATCGGCACACATGATGGGGCGGAGCTACGCGATGACGCGTAGAAGGGGGCAGAGCCAGAACGCCACTGCTGCCGGACAGACCCGAAGGCAGAAGACCCTTCTGCGCAAGCGCGTCTAATCGGGCGATTAGACGCTGAAGTTAGACGGAGTCATGGAGGCGGGGACGCCAGCGCAGGGAAGGTAAGTGAATAACTTCTGTATGGCTCATATTTAAAGGGGTTGTCTCGCGCTGAAACGGGGTTTTTTTTTATTCAATAGGCCCCCCGTTCAGCGCGAGACAAACCCAAGGGATGGGTTAAAAAAAAAAAAGTTTATTACTTACCCGAATCCCCGCGCTGCGGCGACTTCTTTCTTCCTTTACCAAGATGGCCGCCGGGATCTTCACCCACGATGCACCGCGGGTCTTCTCCCATGGTGCACCGTGGGCTCTGTGCGGTCCATTGCCGATTCCAGTCTCCTGATTGGCTGGAATCTGCACACGTGACGGGGCGGAGCTACGAGGACCAGCTCTCCGGCACGAGCGGCCCCATTCACCAGGGAGAAGACCGGACTGCGCAAGCGCGTCTAAAAACGCCAGAAGACAGCGAATTTAGACGGATCCATGGCGACGGGGACGCTAGCAACGGAGCAGGTAAGTGAATAACTTCTATATGGCTCATAATTAATGCACGATGTATATTACAAAGTGCATTAATATGGCCATACAGAAGTGCTTAACCCCACTTGCTTTCGCGAGACAACCCCTTTAACCATTTCTGTCTTCCAAATAAACAAACTGTTCTTCTTAATCTGACAGGTTTATTAGTTAACAGATCGATGATGATGATGACGATAATAATGATGATAATGGTAAAACTATAAGAATACAGATAATTCACATAAGTATGATGCATAGGAAACATTACATAACATTAACATGGAGGTACATGGCAAAATGGCTGCTACACATAGTGCTGCATGGCTAACTAAACAGTTATAACTCCCTGAGTAACAACACAACTGACCACTGAACAGCTCTGCATAACATACTGTCTCTGAAACAAGGGTAGTTCTCTTACCAGATATGCTTTTACAAAGATGGTGGATTTTGAAGAGGAGGGAGTAAAGGCAAGTCTGAACTCTATCTCTGACTGGAAGTTCCTTCTTCCCACAATGCCTTGCAAACTACCCATAATACATCACTCTTTATGGTAGAAAAACAAGTTGTAATACATTTGCAACACAGCTAGATGGTGCTGTAACCACTAAACACCTAGAATGGAATGTTATGTAGCTTCGGTTTATGTGGGGCAGAACACTTATGACGAGGCACAGACATGGATATATATATATATATATATATATATATATATATATATATATATATATATATATATATATATATATATATATATATATATATATATATATATATACATACACACATACTTATGACAAGGCACAGACATGGATGGGATTGGTTCGCACTTAAAAGCAATTCTGCAACAGAAAACAAACTTTTTTTTTTGTCTAGGCAATAGCGAAGTGAAAGTTTTATGGTCCCTGAATTACTGTTGGGGGGGGGTCGGCAGGCTAGAAATGCTACAAGAGGTACAGAAACATTTTTAGCTAAACACTGATAAGGGAGTGAAAGTTTATGGTCCCTGAATTACTGTTGATGGGGGTCTTATCTGTGTTATAAATGTCTCACACCATTCACGCATAAATCCTGGGGAACAATTTAACCCCGTATTCAGCATGTCAAAGGTTGTTATCAATTTATATTCCCAAATTCTTCTGTGGTTTTGCGACTTGAAACCCCCCTTTAATATCAAAACTCTCATATCTCCTATATCATGTCCAGGGTTAGAGAAGTGCTCGGCCACAGGCAATTGTCTTTTTCTGTGTTTAATCCTGTGGCGATGAGATCTCATCCTCGCTTTCAGTTTCTGTCCTGTTTCTCCAACATAAAGACCCCCAACAGGACATTTACTGCACAAGATCAGGTACACAAAATTGGATGTGGAACATGTGAATGTCCCTTGATCTTATAGTCCTGCTGTGTGTTGGAGATCCGTATCCTGTTCACAGACAGCAGTGCTACAACTCACAAGATTCACCCTCACACACAATTATTTCTCCTTTGGCAAAGAGATATTCCTGCAACTCACCGGAACAGACATGGGCAGTAAAATGGCACCGCAATATGCCAACCTTTTTATGGCAAAACTAGAGAGTGACTTTCTGGCCTCCTGCCCCAGCAAACCATTGGCCTACTTCCACTACATTGATGCCATCATAATCATCTGGACCAGCACCAAACAAGAATTAATAAAATTCCATGAGAGATTCAATGCATTCCACCCGACCATAAACCTGACATTAAGCTACTCGTATACAGAAATCAACTTTTTACACACCACCATAAAGATTTCAAACAACTCAATATAGACATCCCAGTACCGAAAACTGATTGATCGGCCTACATACCTCAGATGGGACAGTTTCCATCCTAAACACATCAAAAAGTCCATCGTTTACAGCCAGGCCATCAGGTATAACCGGATCTGCTCCAACCCAACAGGCAGAGAGGAACATCTATACCATCTTAAAAGGACGTTTTTAAATCAGGGCGACCATCCCACCTCAACTGATGACCAAATCACCAGAGCCACCAGGATACCCAAAAATCACCAGAGCCACCAGGATACCCAGAAATCACCAGAGCAACCAGGAGACCCAGAAATCACCAGAGCAACCAGGATACCCAGAAATCACCAGAGCAACCAGGATACCCAGAAATCACCAGAGCCACCAGGATACCCAGGAATCACCAGAGCCACCAGGATACCCAGGAATCACCAGAGCCACCAGGATACCCAGGAATCACCAGAGCCACCAGGATACCCAGGAATCACCAGAGCCACCAGGATACCCAGGAATCACCAGAGCCACCAGGATACCCAGGAATCACCAGAGCCACCAGGATACCCAGGAATCACCAGAGCCAACAGGATACCCAGAAATCACCAGAGCCACCAGGATACCCAGAAATCACCAGAGCCACCAGGATACCCAGAAATCACCAGAGCCACCAGCATACCCAGGAATCAACTACTCCAATACAAGGAGAAGGAATGAAACAATCGTGTGGTATAACCGGATCTGCTCCAACCCAACAGGCAGAGAGGAACATCTATACCATCTTAAAAGGACGTTTTTAAATCAGGGTGACCATCCCACCTCAACTGATGACCAAATCACCAGAGCCACCAGGATACCCAAAAATCACCAGAGCCACCAGGATACCCAGAAATCACCAGAGCCACCAAGATACCCAGAAATCACCAGAGCCACCAAGATACCCAGAAATCACCAGAGCCACCACGATACCCAGGAATCACCAGGATAACCAGGAATCACCAGAGCCACCAGGATAACCAGGAATCACCAGAGCCACCAGAATACCCAGGGATCACCAGAGCCAACAGGATACCCAGAAATCACCAGAGCCACTAGGATACCCAGAAATCACCAGAGCCACCAGGATACGCAGGAATCAACTACTCCAATACAAGGAGAAGGAATGAAACAATCGTGTGGTATAACCGGATCTGCTCCAACCCAACAGGCAGAGAGGAACATCTATACCATCTTAAAAGAACGTTTTTAAATCAGGGCGACCATCCCACCTCAACTGATGACCAAATCACCAGAGCCACCAGGATACCCAAAAATCACCAGAGCCACCAGGATACCCAGAACTCACCAGAGCCACCAAGATACTCAGAAATCACCAGAGCCACCAAGATACCCAGAAATCACCAGAGCCACCAGGAATCACCAGGATAACCAGGAAACACCAGAGCCACCAGGATAACCAGGAATCACCAGAGCCACCGGGATACACAGGGATCACCAGAGCCACCAGGATACCCAGGAATCACCAGAGCCACCAGGATACCCAGGAATCACCAGAGCCACCAGGATACCCAGGAATCACCAGAGCCACCAGGATACCCAGGAATCACCAGAGCCACCAGGATGCCCAGGAATCACCAGAGCCACCAGGATGCCCAGGAATCACCAGAGCCACCAGGATACCCAGGAATCACCAGAGCCACCAGGATACCCAGAAATCACCAGAGCCACCAGGATACCCAGGAATCACCAGAGCCACCAGGATACCCAGGAATCACCAGAGCCACCAGGATACCCAGGAATCACCAGAGCCACCAGGATACCCAGAAATCACCAGAGCCACCAGGATACCCAGAAATCACCAGAGCCACCAGGATACCCAGGAATCACGAAAGCCACCAGGATAAACAGGAATCACCAGAGTCACCAGGATACCAAGAAATCATAAGAGCCACCACGATACCCAGGAATCACCAGAGCCACCAGGAATCACCAGAGCCACCAGGATAACCAGGAATCACCAGAGCCACCAGGATACCCAGGAATCACCAGAGCCACCAGGATACCCAGGAATCACCAGAGCCACCAGGATACCCAGGAATCACCAGAGCCACCAGGATACCCAGCAATCACCAGAGCCACCAGGATACCCAGGAATCACCAGAGCCACCAGGATACCCAGAAATCACCAGAGCCACCAGGATACCCAGGAATCAACTACTCCAATACAAGGAGAATGAATGAAACAATCGTGTGCCTCTAGTAGTGACCTACAATCCACAACTAGAGGTACTAAGGAAAACTGCAAAGAAATTCCATTATACCTACACAAGGATGACCGTCTGACCACCATATTCCCGGACCCTCCGCTTCTGTGTTACAGGCAACCTCTGAATCTTAGAAACTTTATAATCAGGAGTGCATTACCCTCTGACACACAAAAAGGAACTTATCCCTGTAATGTAAGGAGCTGTAAGACCTGCTGACATGTACGGACCGCAGGCAGGATACGGATCCCCAACACACAGCAGGACTATAAGATCCCTGTAATGTAGGGAGCTGTAAGACCTGCTGACATGTATGGACCGCAGACAGGATACATAACCCCAACACACAGCAGGACTATAAGATCCCTGTAATGTAAGGAGCTGTAAGACCTGCTGACATGTACGGACCGCAGACAGGATACGGGTCCCCAACACACAGCAGGACTATAACATCCCTGTAATGTAAGGAGCTGTAAGACCTGCTGACATGTACGGACCGCGGACAGGATACATAACCGCAACACACAGCAGAACTATAAGATCCCTGTAATATAAGGAGCTTTAAGACCTGCTGACATGTACGGACCACCGATAGGATACATATCCGCAACACACAGCAGAACTATAAGATCCCTGTAATATAAGGAGCTGTAAGACCTGCTGACATGTACGGACCGCGGACAGGATACAGATCCCCAACACACAGCAGGACTATAAGTTCCCTGTAATGTAAGGAGCTGTAAGACCTGCTGACATGTACGGACCGCAGACAGGATACATAACCCCAACACACAGCAGGGCTATATGATCCCTGTAATGTAAGGAGCTGTAAGACCTGCTGACATGTATGGACTGCGGACAGGATACATAACCCCAACACACAGCAGGACTATAAGATCCCTGTAATGTAAGGAGCTGTAAGATTTGCTGACATGTACAGACCGCAGACAGGATACATAACCCCAAAACACAGCAGGACTATAAGATCCCTGTAATGTAAGGAGCTGTAAGACCTGCAGACATGTACGGACCAACGACAGGATACATAACCCCAACACACAGCAGGACTATAAGATCCCTGTAATGTAAGGAGCTGTAAGACCTGCTGACATGTACAGACCGCAGACAGGATACATAACCCCAACACACAGCAGGACTATAAGATCCCTGTAATGTAAGGAGCTGTAAGACCTGCAGACATGTACAGACCGCAGACAGGATACATAACCCCAACACACAGCAAGACTATAAGATCCCTGTAATGTAAGGAGCTGTAAGACCTGCTGACATGTACGAACCTCCGACAGGATACGGATCCCCAACACACAGCAGGACTATAAGATCCCTGTAATGTAAGGAGCTGTAAGACCTGCTGACATGTACGGACCGCAGACAGGATACAGATCCCCAACACACAGCAGGACTATAAGATCCCTGTAATGTAAGGAGCTGTAAGACCTGCTGACATGTACGGACCTACGACAGGATACGGATCCCCAACACAAAGCAGGACTATAAGATCCCTGTAATGTAAGGAGCTGTAAGACGTGCTGACATGTACGGACCGCAGACAGGATACATAACCCCAACACACAGCAGGAATATAAGATCCCTGTAATTTAAGGAGCTGTAAGACCTGCTGACATGTACGGACCGCAGACAGGATACAGATCCCCAACACACAGCAGGACTATAAGATCCCTGTAATGTAAGGAGCTGTAAGACCTGCTGACATGTACGGACCTCCGACAGGATACGGATCCCCAACACACAGCAGGACTATAAGATCCCTGTAATGTAAGGAGCTGTAAGACGTGCTGACATGTACGGACCGTGTACAGGATACGGATCCCTAACACACAGCAGGACTATACGATCCCTGAAATGTAAGGAGCTGTAAGACCTGCTGACATGTACGAACCGCCGACAGGATACATAACCCCAACACACAGCAGGGTTTTATGATCCCTGTAATGTAAGGAGCTGTAAGACCTGCTGACATGTACGGACCGCGGACAGGATACATAACCCCAACACACAGCAGGACTATAAGATCCCTGTAATGTAAGGAGCTGTAAGACTTGCTGACATGTACGGACCACGGACAGGATACATAACCCCAACACACAGCAGGACTATAAGATCCCTGTAATGTAAGGAGCTGTAAGATTTGCTGACATGTACGGACCGCGGACAGGATACATAACCCCAACACACAGCAGGACTATAAGATCCCTGTAATGTAAGGAGCTGAAAGACCTGCTGACATGTACGGACCGCAGACAGGATACGGGTCCCCAACACACAGCAGGACTATAACATCCCTGTAATGTAAGGAGCTGTAAGACCTGCTGACATGTACGGACCGCGGACAGGATACATAACCGCAACACACAGCAGAACTATAAGATCCCTGTAATATAAGGAGCTTTAAGACCTGCTGACATGTACTGACCACCGACAGGATACATAACCGCAACACACAGCAGAACTATAAGATCCCTGTAATATAAGGAGCTTTAAGACCTGCTGACATGTACGGACCGCCAACAGGATACATAACCTCAACACACAGCAGGGCTATATGATCCCTGTAAGGTAAGGAGCTGTAAGACCTGCTGACATGTATGGACTGCGGACAGGATACAGAACGCCAACACACAGCAGGACTATAAGATCCCTGTAATGTAAGGAGCTGTAAGATTTGCTGACATTTACTAACCGCGGACAGCATACACATCCCCAACACACAGCAGGACTATAAGTTCCCTGTAATGTAAGGAGCTGTAAGACCTGCTGACATGTACGGACCGTGTACAGGATACGGATCCCTAACACACAGCAGGACTATACGATCCCTGAAATGTAAGGAGCTGTAAGACCTGCTGACATGTACGAACCGCCGACAGGATACATAACCCCAACACACAGCAGGGTTTTATGATCCCTGTAATGTAAGGAGCTGTAAGACCTGCTGACATGTACGGACCGCGGACAGGATACATAACCCCAACACACAGCAGGACTATAAGATCCCTGTAATGTAAGGAGCTGTAAGACTTGCTGACATGTACGGACCGCGGACAGGATACATAACCCCAACACACAGCAGGACTATAAGATCCCTGTAATGTAAGGAGCTGTAAGATTTGCTGACATGTACGGACCGCGGACAGGATACATAACCCCAACACACAGCAGGACTATAAGATCCCTGTAATGTAAGGAGCTGAAAGACCTGCTGACATGTACGGACCGCAGACAGGATACGGGTCCCCAACACACAGCAGGACTATAACATCCCTGTAATGTAAGGAGCTGTAAGACCTGCTGACATGTACGGACCGCGGACAGGATACATAACCGCAACACACAGCAGAACTATAAGATCCCTGTAATATAAGGAGCTTTAAGACCTGCTGACATGTACTGACCACCGACAGGATACATAACCGCAACACACAGCAGAACTATAAGATCCCTGTAATATAAGGAGCTTTAAGACCTGCTGACATGTACGGACCGCCAACAGGATACATAACCTCAATACACAGCAGGGCTATATGATCCCTGTAAGGTAAGGAGCTGTAAGACCTGCTGACATGTATGGACTGCGGACAGGATACATAACGCCAACACACAGCAGGACTATAAGATCCCTGTAATGTAAGGAGCTGTAAGATTTGCTGACATTTACTAACCGCGGACAGCATACACATCCCCAACACACAGCAGGACTATAAGTTCCCTGTAATGTAAGGAGCTGTAAGACCTGCTGACATGTACGGACCGCGGACAGGATACGGATCCCCAACACACAGCAGGGCTATATGATCCCTGTAAGGTAAGGAGCTGTAAGACCTGCTGACATATGCAGACCGCGGACAGGATAGACATCCCCAACACACAGCAGGACTATAAGATCCCTGTAATGTAAGGAGCTGTAAGACCTGCTGACATGTACGGACCGCCGACAGGATACATAACCCCAACACACAGCAGGACTATAAGATCCCTGTAAGGTGAGGAGCTGTAAGACCTGCTGACATGTACAGACTGCGCACAGGATACGGATCCCCAACACACAGCAGGACTATAAGATCCCTGTAATGTAAGGAGCTGTAAGACCTGCTGACATGTACGGACCGTGGACAGGATACACATCCCCAACACACAGCAGGACTATAAGATCCCTGTAATGTAAGGAGCTGTAAGACCTGCTGACATGTACGGACCGCCGACAGGATACATAACCCCAACACACAGCAGGACTATAAGATCCCTGTAATGTAGGGAGCTGTAAGACCTGATGACATGTATGGACCGCAGACAGGATACATAACCCCAACACACAGCAGGACTATAAGATCCCTGTAATGTAAGGAGCTGTAAGACCTGCTGACATGTACGGACCGCAGACAGGATACGGGTCCCCAACACACAGCAGGACTATAAGATCCCTGTTATGTAGGGAGCTGTAAGACCTACTGACATGTACGGACCGCAGACAGGATACAGATCCCCAACACACAGCAGGACTATAAGTTCCCTGTAATGTAAGGAGCTGTAAGACCTGCTGACATGTACGGACCACGGACAGGATACATAACCCCAACACACAGCAGGACTATAAGATCTCTGTAATATAAGGAGCTTTAAGACCTGCTGACATGTACGGACCGCGGACAGGATACATAACCCCAACACACAGCAGGACTATAAGATCCCTGTAATGTAAGGAGCTGTAAGACCTGCTGACATGTACGGACCGCGGACAGGATACGGATCCCCAACACACAGCAGGGCTATATGATCCCTGTAAGGTAAGGAGCTCTAAGACCTGCTGACATGTATGGACTGCGAACAGGATACATAACCCCAACACACAGCATGACTATAAGATCCCTGTAATGTAAGGAGCTGTAAGACCTGCTGACATTTACGGACCACAGACAGGATACATAACCCCAACACACAGCAGGACTATGAGATCCCTGTAATGTAAGGAGCTGTGAGACCTGCTGACATGTACGGACCGCAGACAGGATACAAAACCGCAACACACAGCAGGACTATAAGATCCCTGTAATGTAAGGAGCTGTAAGACCTGCTGACATGTACGGACCGCGGACAGGATACATAACCCCAACACACAGCAGGAGTATAAGATCCCTGTAATGTAAGGAGCTGTAAGACCTGCTGACATGTACGGACCACGGACAGGATACATAACCCCAACACACAGCAGGACTATAAGATCTCTGTAATATAAGGAGCTTTAAGACCTGCTGACATGTACGGACCGCGGACAGGATACATAACCCCAACACACAGCAGGACTATAAGATCTCTGTAATATAAGGAGGTGTAAGACTTGCTGGCATGTACGGACCGCGGACAGGATACATAACCCCAACACATAGCAGGACTATATGATCCCTGTAATGTAAGGAGCTGTAAGACCTGCTGACACGTACGGACCGCGGACAGGATACATAACCCCAACACACAGCAGGACTATAAGATCCCTGTAATGTAAGGAGCTGTAAGACCTGCTGACATGCATGGACCGCGGACAGGATACATAACCCCAACACACAGCATGACTATAAGATCCCTGTAATGTAAGGAGCTGTAAGACCTGCTGACATGTACGGACCGCGGACAGGATACATAACCCCAACACACAGCAGGAGTATAAGATCCCTGTAATGTAAGGAGCTGTAAGACCTGCTGACATGTACGGACCACGGACAGGATACATAACCCCAACACACAGCAGGACTATAAGATCTCTGTAATATAAGGAGCTTTAAGACCTGCTGACATGTACGGACCGCGGACAGGATACATAACCCCAACACACAGCAGGACTATAAGATCCCTGTAATGTAAGGAGCTGTAAGACCTGCTGACATGTACGGACCACGGACAGGATACATAACCCCAACACACAGCAGGACTATAAGATCTCTGTAATATAAGGAGCTTTAAGACCTGCTGACATGTACGGACCGCGGACAGGATACATAACCCCAACACACAGCAGGACTATAAGATCTCTGTAATATAAGGAGGTGTAAGACTTAAATTATTAAAGGTTAATTATTAGAGGTTAAATTATTCCCCAGGATTTATGGGTGAATGGGAAGTGTGAGGCATTTATAACATAGATAAGACTGCTGGCCTGGTGAAAACCCCCATCAATAGTAATTCAGGGACAGTAAACTTTCACTCCGCTATCAGTGCCTAGACAAAAAAAGTTTGTTTGCTGTTGCAGAATTCCTTTTAAGTGCGAACCAATCACATCCATGTCTGTGCCTTGTCATAAGTATGTGTGTATGTATATATATATATATGTATATATAAATATATATATATAAAGCTGAAAGCCCTCACTGACTCACTGACTGACTCACTGACTGACTGAGTCACCAAAAGTTCTCCAACTTCCCAATGTCGTAGAAACATGAAATTTGGCGCAAGCATAGATTATCTCCAAAATAGGAAAAGAAATTGGGTCCCAACTCGGTTATTCAATTCTAGCGCAAAAGAATTGGCGTCAAAATTTTACGTACATAATCTAAATCTCTCACTTCCCAATGTCATAGAAATGTAAAAATTTGGCAGGAGCATTGATTATGTCATAAAAAGGAAAAGCTAATGGGTCCCAATTCGATTATTCAATTCTATGCGCAAAAGAATTAGCGTCCAAATTTTACGTGCGGAATGTAATTTTCTCACTTTCCGGTGTCATAGAAACGGGAAATTTGGAACGAGCATTGATTATGTCATAAATAGGAAAAGCGAATGGGTCCCAACTCGATTATTCAATTCTATGCGCAAAAGAATTGGCGTCGAAATTTTACGTGCGTAATGTAATTTCTTTACTTTCCAGTGTCATAGAAACAGGAAATTTGGCACAGGCATTGATTATGTCATAAATAGTAAAAGCTAATGGGTCCCAACTCCATTATTCAATTCTATGCGCAAAAGAATTAGCATCCAAATTTTACGTGCGGAATGTAATTTTCTCACTTTCCGGTGTCATAGAAACGTGAAATTTGGCATGAGTATTGATTATGTCATAAATATTAAAAGCGAAAGGGTCCCAACTCGATTATTCAATTCTAGCGCAAAAGAATTAGCGTCCAAATTTTACGTGCGGAATGTAATTTTCTCACTTTCCGGTGTCATAGAAACGGGAAATTTGGCACGAGCATTCATTATGTCATAAATAGGAAAAGCGAATGGGTCCCAACTCCATTATTCAATTATATGCGCAAAAGAATTAGCGTCCAAATTTTACGTGCAGAATGTAATTTTCTCACTTTCCGGTGTCATAGAAACGGGAAATTTGGCACGAGCATTGATTATGTCATAAATAGGAAAAGCGAATGGGTCCCAACTCGATTATTCAATTCTAAGCGCAAAAGAATTAGTGTCCAAATTTTACGTATGTCATCTGATTCTCTCACTTCCTGATGTCATTTTATATAAAGGAAACGTCGCATGGTTACCTCCCCGTGGTGTTTCCTGGGTAACGCAGAGAACTATGCAAAATGGTGAACATATTTTTTTTCCGCAGTATCTCTAAAGCAACCACGACTTCATAATATTTTCCGTGTGAACATCAGATAAACACCAGTACCAAATTAACTCGGGCGAAGCCGGGTATATCAGCTAGTCTATATATATAAAGCTGAAAGCCCTCACTGACTCACTGACTGACTCACTCACTGACTGACTGACTGACTCGCCAAAAGTTCTCCAACTTCCCGATATCGTAGAAACATGATTTTTGGCACGAGCATACATTATCTCCAAAATAGGAAAAGTAATTGGGTCCCAACTCGATTATTCAATTCTAGCGCAAAAGAATTGGCGTCGAAATCTTACGTACATAATCTAAATCTGTCACCTCCCAATGCCTTAGAAACTTAAAATTTGGCACGGGCATTGATTATGACATAAATAGGAAAAGCGAATGGGTCCCAACTCGATTATTCAATTCTATGCGCAAAAGAATTAGCGTCCAAATTTTACGTACGGAATGTAATTTTCTCACTTTCCGGTGTCATAGAAATGTGAAATTTGGCACGAGCATTGATTATGTCATAAATAGGAAAAGCTAATGGGTCCCACTTCGATTGTTCAATTCTAAGCGCAAAAGAATTAGCGTCCATATTTTACGTATGGAATCTAATTCTCTCACTTCCTGATGTCATTTTATATAAAGGAAACGTCGCATGGTTACCTCCCCGTGGTGTGTCCTGGGTAACACAGAGAACTACGCAAAATGGTGAACATATGTTTTTCCGGTATCTCTAAAGTAACCACGACTTCATAAGATTTCCGTGTGAACACCACATAAACACCAGTACCAAATTAACTCGGGCGAAGCCGGGTATATCAGCTAGTATATATATATAACCATATCCATATCTGTGCCTTGTTATAAGTATGTGTGTGTGTGTGTGTGTGTGTGTATCCATATCTGTGCCTTGTCATAAGTATGTGTGTGTATCTATATATATAAAGCTGAAAGCCCTCACTGACTCACTGACTGACTCGCCAAAAGTTCTCCAACTTCCCGATATTGTAGAAACATGAATTTTGGCACGAGCATAGATCATCTCCAAAATAGGAAAAGTAATTGGGTCCCAACTCGATTATTCAATTCTAGCGCAAGAGAATTGGCGTCAAAATTTTACGTGCGGAATGTAATTTTTTCACTTTCCGGTGTCATAGAAACGTGAAATTTCGCACGAGCATTGATTATGTCATATATAGGAAAACCTAACGGGTCCCAACTCGATTATTCAATTCTAGCGTTAAAGAATTGGCGTTGAAATTTTACGTGCGGAAGGTAATTTTTTCACTTTCCGGCGTCATAGAAACAGGAAATTTGGCACGAGCATTGATTATGTCATAAATAGGAAAAGCTAATGGGTCCCAACTCCATTACTCAATTTTATGCGCAAAAGAATTAGCAACCAAATTTTACGTGCGGAATGTAATTTTTTCTCTTTCTGGTGTCATAGAAACGTGAAATTTGGCACGAGCATTGATTATGTCATATATAGGAAAAGCTAATGGGTCCCAACTCGATTATTCAATACTAACGCAAAAGAATTGGCGTCGAAATTTTACGTACGGAATGTAATTTTTTCAATTTCCGGTGTCATAGAAACGGGAAATTTGGCACGAGCATTGATTATGTCATACATAGGAAAAGCTAATGGGTCCCAACTCCATTATTCAATTCTAAGCGCAAAAGAATTAGCGTCCAAATTTTACGTACGGAATGTAATTTTTTCACTTTCCGGTGTCATAGAAACGGGAAATTTGGCTTAAGCATTGATTATGTCATAAATAGGAAACGCTAATGGGTCCCAACTCGATTATTCAATTCTAGCGCAAAAGAATTGGCATCAAAATTTTACGTGCGGAATGTAATTTTTTCACTTTCCGGTGTCATAGAAACGGGAAATTTGGCATGAGCATTGATTATGTCATAAATAGGAAAAGCTAATGGGTCCCAACTCGATTATTCAATTCTAAGCGCAAAAGAATTAGTGTCCAAATTTTACGTATGTAATCTAATTCTCTCACTTCCTGATGTCATTTTATATAATGGAAACGTCGCATGGTTACCTCCCCGTGGTGTTTCCTGGGTAACGCAGAGAACTATGCAAAATGGTGAACATATTTTTTTTCCTCAGTATCTCTAAAGTAACCACGACTTCATAAGCTTTTCCGTGTGAACACCAGATAAACACCAGTACCAAATTAACTCGGGCGAAGCCGGGTATATCAGCTAGTCTATATATATAAAGCTGAAAGCCCTCACTGACTCACTGACTGACTGACTGACTCACTCACTCACTGACTCGCAAAAAGTTCTCCATCTTCCTAATGTCGTAGAAACATGAAATTTAGCAGAAGCATAGATTATCTCCAAAATAGGAAAAGAAATTTGGTCCCAACTGGATTATTCAATTCTATGCGCAAAAGAATTGGCGTCGAAATTTTACGTACATAATCTAAACCTCTCACTTCCCAATGTCATAGAAACATGAAATTTGGCACGAGCATTGATTATGTCATAAATAGGAAAAGCTAATGGGTCCCAACTCCATTATTCAATTCTATGCGCAAAAGAATTAGCGTCCAAATTTTACGTACGGAATCTAATTTTCTCACTTTCCGGTGTCATAGAAACTTGAAATTTGGCACGAGCATTGATTATGTCATAAATAGGAAAAGTTCATAGGTCCCAACTCGATTATTCAATTCTATGCGCAAAAGAATTAGCTTCAAAATTTTACGTGCGGAATGTAATTTTTTCACTTTCCGGTGTCATAGAAACGGGAAATTTGGCACGAGCATTGATTATGCCATAAATAGGAAAAGCTAATGGGTCCCAACTCCATTATTCAATTCTATGCGCAAAAGAATTAGCGTCTAAATTTTACGTGCGGAATGTAATTTCTTCCCTTTCCGGTGTCATAGAAACAGGAAATTTGGCACAAGCATTGATTATGTCAAAAATAGGAAAAACTAATGGGTCCCAACTCGATTATTCAATTCTAGCACCAAAGAATTGGCGTCGAAATTTTACGTGCGGAATGTAATTTTTTCACTTACCGGTGTCCTAGAAACAGGAAATTTGGCACGAGCATTGATTATGTCATAAATAGGAAAAGCTAATGGGTCCCAACTCGATTATTAAATTCTATGCGCAAAAGAATTAACGTCCAAATTTTACGTATGGAATATAATTTTTTCACTTTCCGGTGTCATAGAAACGGGAAATTTGGCACGAGCATTGATTATGTCATAAATAGGAAAAGCTAATGGGTCCCAACTTTATTATTCAATTCTATGCGCAAAAGAATTAGCGTCCAAATTTCACATATGGAATATAATTTTTTCACTTTCCGGTGTCATAGAAACGTGAAATTTGGCACAACCATTGATTATGTCATAAATAGGAAACGCTAATGGGTCCCAACTCGATTATTCAATTCTAAGCGCAAAAGAATTAGTGTCCAAATTTTACGTATGTCATCTAATTCTCTCACTTCCTGATGTCATTTTATATAAAGGAAACGTCGCATGGTTACCTCCCCGTGGTGTTTCCTGGGTAACGCAGAGAACTATGCAAAATGGTGAACATATTTTTTTTCGCAGTATCTCTAAAGCAACCACGACTTCATAATATTTTCCGTGTGAACATCAGATAAACACCAGTACCAAATTAACTCGGGCGAAGCTGGGTATATCAGCTAGTCTATATATATAAAGCTGAAAGCCCTCACTGACTCACTGACTGACTCACTCACTGACTGACTGACTGACTTGCCAAAAGTTCTCCAACTTCCCGATATCGTAGAAACATGATTTTTGGCACGAGCATACATTATCTCCAAAATAGGAAAAGTAATTGGGTCCCAACTCGATTATTCAATTCTAGCGCAAAAGAATTGGCGTCGAAATCTTACGTACATAATCTAAATCTGTCACCTCCCAATGCCTTAGAAACTTAAAATTTGGCACGGGCATTGATTATGACATAAATAGGAAAAGCGAATGGGTCCCAACTCGATTATTCAATTCTATGCGCAAAAGAATTAGCGTCCAAATTTTACGTACGGAATCTAATTTCTTCCCTTTCCGGTGTCATAGAAACGTGAAATTTGGCACGAGCATTGATTATGTCATAAATAGGAAAAGTTCATAGGTCCCAACTCGATTATTCAATTCTAGCGCAAAAGAATTAGCGTCCAAATTTTACGTACGGAATGTAATTTTCTCACTTTCCGGTGTCATAGAAATGTGAAATTTGGCACGAGCATTGATTATGTCATAAATAGGAAAAGCTAAAGGGTCCCACTTCGATTGTTCAATTCTAAGCGCAAAAGAATTAGCGTCCACATTTTACGTATGGAATCTAATTCTCTCACTTCCTGATGTCATTTTATATAAAGGAAACGTCGCATGGTTACCTCCCTTGGTGTTTCCTGGGTAACACAGAGAACTACGCAAAATGGTGAACATATGTTTTTCCGGTATCTCTAAAGTAACCACGACTTCATAAGATTTCCGTGTGAACACCACATAAACACCAGTACCAAATTAACTCGGGCGAAGCCGGGTATATCAGCTAGTATATATATATAACCATATCCATATCTGTGCCTTGTTATAAGTATGTGTGTGTGTGTGTATATATATATATATATATATATATATATATATATATATATATATATATATATATATATATATATATATATATATATATATATATCCATATCTGTGCCTTGTCATAAGTATGTGTGTGTATCTATATATATAAAGCTGAAAGCCCTCACTGACTCACTGACTGACTCGCCAAAATTCTCCAACTTCCCGATATTGTAGAAACATGAATTTTGGCACGAGCATAGATCATCTCCAAAATAGGAAAAGTAATTGGGTCCCAACTCGATTATTCAATTCTAGCGCAAGAGAATTGGCGTCAAAATTTTACGTGCGGAATGTAATTTTTTCACTTTCCGGTGTCATAGAAACGTGAAATTTCGCACGAGCATTGATTATGTCATATATAGGAAAACCCAACGGGTCCCAACTCGATTATTCAATTCTAGCGCAAAAGAATTGGCGTTGAAATTTTACGTGCGGAAGGTAATTTTTTCACTTTCCGGCGTCATAGAAACAGGAAATTTGGCACGAGCATTGATTATGTCATAAATAGGAAAAGCTAATGGGTCCCAACTCAATTATTCAATTCTAGCGCAAAAGAAATAGTGTCCAAATTTTACGTACGGAATGTAATTTTTTCACTTTCCGGTGTCATACAAACGGGAAATTTGGCACGAGCATTGATTATGTCATACATAGGAAAAGCTAATGGGTCCCAACTCGATTATTCAATTCTAAGCGCAAAAGAATTAGTGTCCAAATTTTACGTATGTAATCTAATTCTCTCACTTCCTGATGTCATTTTATATAAAGGAAACGTCGCATGGTTACCTCCCCGTGGCGTTTCCTGGGTAACGCAGAGAACTATGCAAAATGGTGAACATATTTTTTTTCCTCAGTATCTCTAAAGTAACCACGACTTCATAAGCTTTTCCGTGTGAACACCAGATAAACACCAGTACCAAATTAACTCAGGCGAAGCCGGGTATATCAGCTAGTCTATATATATAAAGCTGAAAGCCCTCACTGACTCACTGACTCGCCAAAAGTTCTCCATCTTCCTAATGTCGTAGAAACATGAATTTTAGCAGAAGCATAGATTATCTCCAAAATAGGAAAAGAAATTTGGTCCCAACTCGGTTATTCAATTCTAGCGTAAAAGAATTGGCGTCGAAATTTAACGTTCGTAATCTAAATCTCTCACTTCCCAATGTCATAGAAACGTGAAATTTGGCACGAGCATTGATTATGTAATAAATAGGAAAAGCTAATGGGTCCCAACTGGATTATTCAATTCTATGCGCAAAAGAATTGGCGTCGAAATTTTACGTACATAATCTAAATCTCTCACTTCCCAATGTCATAGAAACATGAAATGTGGCACGAGCATTGATTATGTCATAAATAGGAAAAGCTAATGGGTCCCAACTCGATTATTCAATTCTCTGCGCAAAAGAATTAGCATCCAAATTTTACGTGCGGAATGTAATTTTCCCACTTTTCGGTGTCATAGAAACGGGAAATTTGGCACGAGCATTGATTATGTCATAAATAGGGAAAGCTAATGGGTCCCAACTCCATTATTCAATTCTAAGCGCAAAAGAATTAGTGTCCAAATTTTATGTACGTAATCTAATTCTCTCACTTCCTAATGTCATTTTATATAAAGGAAACGTCGCATGGTTACCTCCCTGCAGTGTTTCCTGGGTAACGCAGAGAACTATGCAAAATGGTGAACATATGTTTTTCCTCAGTATCTCTAAATTAAGCACGACTTCATAAGATTTTCTGTGTGAACACCAGATAAACACCAGTACCAAATTAACTCGGGCGAAGCCGGGTATATCAGCTAGTATATATATATAAAGTTGAAAGCCCTCACTGACTCATTGACTGACTGACTCACTGACTGACTGACTCGCCAAAAGTTCTCCAACTTCCCGATATCGTAGAAACATGAATTTTGGCACAAGCATAGATTATCTCGAAAACAGGAAAAGTAATTGGGTCCCAACTCGATTATTCAATTCTAGCGCAAAAGAATTGGCGTCGAAATTTTACGTACGTAATCTAAATTGGTCACTTCCCAATGTCATAGAAACTTAAAATTTGGCACGAGCATTGATTATGTCATAAGTAGGCAAAGGTAATTTGGTCCCAACTCGATTATTCAATTCTAGCGCAAAAGAATTGGCGTCGAAATTTTACGTACGTAATCTAAATCTGTCACTTCCCAATGTCATAGAAACTTAAAATTTGGCACGGGCATTGATTATGTCATAAATAGGAAAAGCTAATGGGTCCCAACTCCATTATTCAATTCTAAGTGCAAAAGAATTAGCGTCCAAATTTTACGTACGGAATGTAATTTTTTCACTTTCCGGTGTCATAGAAACGGGAAATTTGGCTCAAGCATTGATTATGTCATAAATAGGAAACGCTAATGGGTCCCAACTCGATTATTCAATTCTAGCGCAAAAGAATTGGGATCAAAATTTTATGTGCGGAATGTAATTTTTTCACTTTCCGGTGTCATAGAAACGGGAAATTTGGCATGAGCATTGATTATGTCATAAATAGGAAAAGCTAATGGGTCCCAACTCGATTATTCAATTCTAAGCGCAAAAGAATTAGTGTCCAAATTTTACGTATGTAATCTAATTCTCTCACTTCCTGATGTCATTTTATATAAAGGAAACGTCGCATGGTTACCTCCCCGTGGCGTTTCCTGGGTAACGCAGAGAACTATGCAAAATGGTGAACATATTTTTTTTCCTCAGTATCTCTAAAGTAACCACGACTTCGTAAGAATTTCCGTGTGAACACCAGATAAACACCAGTACCAAATTAACTCGGGCGAAGCCGGGTATATCAGCTAGTCTATATATATATAAAGCTGAAAGCCCTCACTGACTCACTGACTCGCCAAAAGTTCTCCATCTTCCTAATGTCGTAGAAACATGAAATTTAGCAGAAGCATAGATTATCTCCAAAATAGGAAAAGAAATTTGGTCCCAACTCGGTTATTCAATTCTAGCGTAAAAGAATTGGCGTCGAAATTTAACGTTCGTAATCTAAATCTCTCACTTCCCAATGTCATAGAAACGTGAAATTTGGCACGAGCATTGATTATGTAATAAATAGGAAAAGCTAATGGGTCCCAACTGGATTATTCAATTCTATGCGCAAAAGAATTGGCGTCGAAATTTTACGTACATAATCTAAATCTCTCACTTCCCAATGTCATAGAAACATGAAATGTGGCACGAGCATTGATTATGTCATAAATAGGAAAAGCTAATGGGTCCCAACTCGATTATTCAATTCTATGCGCAAAAGAATTAGCATCCAAATTTTACGTGCGGAATGTAATTTTCCCACTTTTCGGTGTCATAGAAACGGGAAATTTGGCACGAGCATTGATTATGTCATAAATAGGGAAAGCTAATGGGTCCCAACTCCATTATTCAATTCTAAGCGCAAAAGAATTAGTGTCCAAATTTTATGTACGTAATCTAATTCTCTCACTTCCTAATGTCATTTTATATAAAGGAAACGTCGCATGGTTACCTCCCTGCAGTGTTTCCTGGGTAACGCAGAGAACTATGCAAAATGGTGAACATATGTTTTTCCTCAGTATCTCTAAAGTAAGCACGACTTCATAAGATTTTCTGTGTGAACACCAGATAAACACCAGTACCAAATTAACTCGGGCGAAGCCGGGTATATCAGCTAGTATATATATATAAAGTTGAAAGCCCTCACTGACTCATTGACTGACTGACTCACTGACTGACTGACTCGCCAAAAGTTCTCCAACTTCCCGATATCGTAGAAACATGAATTTTGGCACAAGCATAGATTATCTCGAAAACAGGAAAAGTAATTGGGTCCCAACTCGATTATTCAATTCTAGCGCAAAAGAATTGGCGTCGAAATTTTACGTACGTAATCTAAATTGGTCACTTCCCAATGTCATAGAAACTTAAAATTTGGCACGAGCATTGATTATTTCATAAATAGGCAAAGGTAATTTGGTCCCAACTCGATTATTCAATTCTAGCGCAAAAGAATTGGCGTCGAAATTTTACGTACGTAATCTAAATCTGTCACTTCCCAATGTCATAGAAACTTAAAATTTGGCACGAGCATTGATTATGTCATAAATAGGAAAAGCTAATGGGTCCCAACTCCATTATTCAATTCTATGCGCAAAAGAATTAGCGTCCAAATTTTACGTACGGAATCTAATTTTCTCACTTTCCGGTGTCATAGAAACTTGAAATTTGGCACGAGCATTGATTATGTCATAAATAGGAAAAGTTCATAGGTCCCAACTCGATTATTCAATTCTATGCGCAAAAGAATTAGCTTCAAAATTTTACGTGCGGAATGTAATTTTTTCACTTTCCGGTGTCATAGAAACGGGAAATTTGGCACGAGCATTGATTATGCCATAAATAGGAAAAGCTAATGGGTCCCAACTCCATTATTCAATTCTATGCGCAAAAGAATTAGCGTCCAAATTTTACGTGCGGAATGTAATTTCTTCCCTTTCCGGTGTCATAGAAACAGGAAATTTGGCACAAGCATTGATTATGTCAAAAATAGGAAAAACTAATGGGTCCCAACTCGATTATTCAATTCTAGCACCAAAGAATTGGCGTCGAAATTTTACGTGCAGAAGGTAATTTTTTCACTTTCCGGTGTCATAGAAACGGGAAATTTGGCACGAGCATTGATTATGTCATAAATAGGAAAAGTTAATGGGTCCCAACTCCATTATTCAATTCTAGCGCAAAAGAATTAGCGTCCAAATTTTACGTATGAAATCTAATTCTCTCACTTCCTGATGTCATTTTATATAAAGGAAACGTCGCATGGTTACCTCCTCGTGGTGTTTCCTGGGTAACGCAGAGAACTATGCAAAATGGTGAACATATTTTTTTTCCTCAGTATCTCTAAAGTAACCACGACTTCATAAGCTTTTCCGTGTGAACACCAGATAAACACCAGTACTAAATTAACTCGGGCGAAGCCGGGTATATCAGCTAGTGTGTGTGTGTATATATATATATATATATATATATGTATATATATATATATATATATATATATGAAACCATATCCATATCTGTGCCTGGTTATAAGTATGTGTGTGTGTATGTGTATATATATATATATATATATATATATATATATATATGTATATACATATATATATATCCATATCTGTGCCTTGTCATAAGTATGTGTATATATATATATATATATATATATATATATATATATATATATATATACATATATATATACATATCCGTGCCTTGTCATAAGTATGTATGTATATATATATATATATATATATATATATGTATATATATATTTATATCCATGTCTGTGCCTTGTCATAATTATGTATGTTATAAGTGTGTATTAATATCCATGCCTCTACATATCCAATCCATAAGCCTTAAGAAGAACCCTGCGTTGGTTCGCAAGCTCGCTATTATTACATCATGTATTTCTGTTAGCCATTAAAAGGTCTCATATCTACAAGATTACGTGGTTTCTCTTGCTGGGAACAATCACATTTTGCTCTACTGGCGACACCGGACCAAACCTTTGTTTTCGTTATTTGGGCAGTGAACCAACAGTCCCTGCCGGTGGCGGTAACGCGTTTCACCAGGTCACTGCAATCTTGGGGGCCTGTTGCGTTGAGTGCCGGCCGGGGAGCTATAAACAGAAGCAAAGCCCGCCATGCGAGTCCAGAGGCCAGGGCGTTACGTGCGCTGTCACACCGCACAATCATTTTGCCAGGATGCTGCAGAATTTGCCGTTGTAGAAATCCGCACAGCTAAATGCAGATGTTACTGCCGAATCGCGGGCAGATTTGAGTCCTTTTCGATTCCGGTGCTGAATTTTCCACAGGACCACAAATATCTCTGCATCCTGGTGGAGTAAATCTGCCTACGTGAAAACCGCCTAATATTCACTCGCCCAAGACTGCCAGGGTCAGGCGGTATACAAGAGATATTCCCAAGGCACTGGCCATGACAAGGTACAAGTGAGATCTTGAGTCCTGTTGTTCTTCAGGCATCAAGACTGCTGCATTCTATTTATTGGGGCAACATGTTGAACAGAGATACTGTGAATGGTAAGACGGAGCAATGCCTCTGCAGCGCCACTTATTGCAAGGCAGCATTCCTGCATGTCAGTGTCAGACCTTTTAACCCCTTAAGGACGCGGCCTATTTTGGCGTTGTGGACCAAACAATTTTTGGTAGATTTTCATCTCCTTTTTTTAAAAGTCATATCTTTTTTATTTTTCCGTCGACGCGGCCATATAAGGGTTTGTTTTTGCATGGCGACCTGTAGTTTTTATCGGCGCCATTTTTGGGTACATAGACTATATTGTAAAACTTTTATCACTTTTGTTATGATCGCAGGGAGAGAAAACGCATCAATTCTGCCATAGATTTTTATTTTTTTTTACAGCGTTAATCATGCAGCATAAATGACGCAATCCATTTTTTTCTGTGGGTCGATACGGTTACAAAGAGACCAAAATTCTTATATTTATTTTAGGTGTTTCCACTTTTCTGCAAAAAAAACAACCTTTTTTTGGAATTTTGTTTTTTCTAAACGCGGCATATAAGTCCTATGACTTTTTTTTTTCCATGTACGGAGCTTTGTGAGGGGATTATTTTTTGCAAGACGAGCTGTAGTTTTTATTGGTTACATTTTGGGGTACATACGGCTTTTTTTAAACACTTTTATTGCGTTTTTTGGGGTGGCAAGATGCTGAAAAGCGTTTTTAAAGCTTTTTTTTACGCTTTTTGCCGTGCAGGATAAAAAGCGTGTTCAATTTATTGTACGTGTCTTTACGGACACGACGATACCAAATATGTAGGTTTTTGGAGTTTTTTTTATGCCAATATGATAAAAAGCATTAAAAAAGGTGTTTTTTTTTCATTTTTATTTTTTGTACATTATTTTGATCTTTTTTTACACCACTTGTGTCCCTTTGAGGGACTTACATCATACCACTGATGATCGCTACGATAAGGCACTGGAGGACTTCACTCCTGCAATGCCTTATTGCTTATTACAGCGTTCATAGGCAATGGCAATACAGGACTCCGGTATCTGGCGTCCTGTTGCCATGGCAACCAGTCGGGCACTCTGCGATAACATCGCGAGAGCCGGCTGAAGTCACAGAGGCCTCTTTGAACCCTTTGCCTGCTGCGATCTACTTGGATCGCGGCAGGGAAGGGGTTAACAGCACGGGGGGGGGGGGGGCTATCAGTGACAGCCGGCTCTCGGTGCCGGATAGTGGGAGATCTCTTCTGATCTCGCGCTATCCACAGGACGTAAGGGTATTCTGCGGGAATTACCCTGCTCCCGTGACATACACTTTCGTCATGGGGAGGGAAGGGGTTAATAAGCCTTGAAACAATGATGGGGGATTTAAGCCATCCAGAAGGATAAGATAACCATACAGAGACAGCTGTTTAGGGGATTTTGCCCCCTATCAGTGTCAGTAGGCTGCTGGCCTGTGATGTGGGCAGGAAGGGTATTGTTTATCCTTATGGAGAGCACCTAGTGAGGAGAATTATAGGGCTACCCATGCTTCTCTGGGAAATGTATGCAAATTGGAAGACACACTAATGCTTCTACATCGAAAGGGAGGTTCCTGTAAGTCAGTGCCAGAGCTTTTACAAGCCTCGTAGCTTATATCCCCAGCCATTGTAGAGCATGGCTGGCCCTATAAGTCCTGTCACTTGGCGCTCTCTCTAGAGGTAAACCGTTCACAGCCCTCAGGGCTCCTGCCCACGGGCGTGGGGTAAACCCATTATATGGTACGTTAAATGGTAGCATTAAAACAATTAAGCTCTTCCTGCCAAAAGTCAGTCCTCATACAGTGTGTCCATGAAAGAACAGGTTATGGATCTGGAAACACAAAGTAAATAAGCGAAAAGCAGCTCTGCTCCCTGTGGGAGCCGAATACGAGCCGTGAGCCGTGTGTGGTATTAATTTAGTTACATTGTGCTGGTCTGTTATTGTGATGTAAAGGGAACCTGTCCTTACAAAATGAGGAAACAGGGAGTCCAGGAAGCGGTCGGTGTTTGATGGTCCATCCCGTTCCAGGGCTGAGTCCCTGTGAAGTCGTAGCACTGCGAGGGCGCTCTTCATTCATCTTTGTGCGCACAGAGAGGGCTCAGGAGTCACTCTGCAGGTTATGGGGCTCAAAGGTCATGACAGGTTCCTTAAGGCCCCCTGTCCACGGCTGTTGCAGAATATCACCGGCGAGGGGGGAGCGCTGAGTCCATCTAGCAGATAGGACCTTCACCCGTGGACATGCAGCCGGAATAAGCACCTTTTAAATGCAGAAATTCAGATGATTCCAAAGGGTTAATTCTTGTTTTGTTGCAAACCTCTGGCAGATGGCATAGTCACTGAATAGCTCCTGCATCCATGTGCAGCATAGCAGACGTTGGCTGAAGAGCTCACTGCTCTTTTGTGTTGATTGGTCAATATCTTTTACATCTTTGCATTCTGAAGCAATAAGAGTTAATTCTGTTCTCATACATGTTTTACAGCAATTATATCGGAAGAAACCAGGGCTCGCCATCACATGCGCCAAGACTGATCAAAATCTGGATAAAAACCGATACAAAGATGTGCTGCCGTGTGAGTACTGAGCGTGTTCTGTCACTTCAGTTACAAAGTCTAAAACAGTCCCTCCAGGGAGGAGCCCAACACTTACTGCCCTCAGATCTCGCTCCTCGGCTCTATTAGGACAGAGCTGAGCTCAATGACTTATAGCGTAGCCACTAGTAGTCTCTGACACGCCTCCTCTTTAATCATTGGTGCAGCTTGAACCAATGACTAAGTCGGCGGGGGAGGGGGGGTGTTCAGATCTAGGCATTGTAGCTGAACTATAGCCACTGATAACAGCCCTGTCCTAATAGACCCGAGGTAAGAAGCAGCCGAGGAGCGAGAGCTGAGGGGATGAGTAGCAGCTAATCATTCTTTATAGCTACTGACTGGAGGGTGATTAATACCAATCCTGCAAGTAACGAATTTGAATACCCCATTCTGCGCACATAAATGGGTTATAAAAAAAAAAAAACGTCCCTCTTCAGGGAGGCATATCATATCCCCTAAACCAACCCCCCCTGATAACATGCTCCCTAACCTACTGACTGCAACCCCTGCTAGCCACCACCAACCGCCCCCAGCAATCACACCGATTCAGCCACTATATGGCCTGACTATTGCCTGTGTATAGCATCCCACACTCTCCACCCCGCCATGCCGTGCGAATCTCCGGCCGCCATGCACAGAGGCTGCATTCACACGTGGCGCTCCATTGTATGTGATACCCTCTTTATAAATGTGTGTGCTGTGACTCCAGAAATCTAAAGAACTCCTCGATTTAACAAGACCGTCATTTTAAAAAAAGAGTTTTTAACTGCGGTTGAAAACCGCAACACAGAACGCCACTTGTGAACGCAGCGTAAATGGCAAACCTAGTACCTCCCAGATGACGCGGGAACCAGGGGACTCATTGTCCTTCATCTTCTCCTTGTCCAACATGAAGGTTTCATCTGCAGCTTTTGTTGGGATTTGTTTCCATGCAGTTATCTGTCATTTTTACTAAAACTGTTGAAAGCCACATAAAAAGGTGCATGGATGACAGAGAATATAGCGACCCCCGCTGTTTAACCCCTCCCATGCTGCGTAGGGGGCTGACAGAGGGAGGGGCTGTGGGCTTTACGATACACCCCTATACTGAAGTAGTATTTGAGAAGGGATAAAAGATGGCGCCCTAGTGGGACAAACAGAACAACGGAAAAGTGGTAAAAATCCTAAATCTGGTATCACTGCTTTCAGAATGACCCAGAGAAAAAAGTGAGTATATTATTTAATGCACAAAAAAGACAAAAAACTGGCAAAAATAGCTGCCTCTGCGTATCTCACCCTGCAAAAAACAGAAAAAAAGACCAAATGTCACCTGAATCAAGAACCGGTACTAAGAGGCACAGCTCATCCATCAAAACCCCAAAACCTCCGAATACGCGGTTGACAAAAATAAACCATGTCGGGGTTTTTATGACGCAGCGATAAAACAAGAACATTTATTAAGTGTGAAAAAGTTGCGAGGAAAAAAACTCTATATAAAGTCTGTTAGTCTAGATCTAGAAAAAAGAGATGGAAGCAATAAAAATGTGATCTGGTCCCAAATATTGTATAAATGAGGACGCCGGTAACAAGCCCTCCTGAGAAATAACCGTGTTCTGGCGCCGCGGCCTCCTGCAGCGGGAGGCGACCGGTGCCCGGCATTCACCCTATACTCGCCCCTGCAGCGGGAGGCGACCGGTGCCCGTCATTCACCCTATACTCACCCCTGCAGCGGGAGGCGACCGGTGCCCGGCATTCACCCTATACTCACCCCTGCAGCGGGAGGCGACCAGTGCCCGGCATTCACCCTATACTCACCCCTGCAGCGGGAGGCGACCCTGCAGCGGGAGGCGACCGGTGCCCGGCATTCACCCTATACTCACCCCTGCAGCGGGAGGCGACCAGTGCCCGGCATTCACCCTATACTCACCCCTGCAGCGGGAGGCTACCAGTGCCCGGCATTCACCCTATACTCACCCCTGCAGCGGGAGGCGACCGGTGCCCGACATTCACCCTATACTCACCCCTGCAGCGGGAGGCGACCGGTGCCCGGCATTCACCCTATACGCACCCCTGCAGCGGGAGGCGACCGGTGCCCGGCATTCACCCTATACTCACCCCTGCAGCGTCTCCGCTCTGCGCTGCCGCTCATGCACAGCCGTGACCTCCCTGTGTGTGCCTCCGCGAGGCCCGCTCACAAGTAAGACATGGCGCAATATTGTTTACGGTGCGAGTCTTCACTCGGTCAAATCGCGTCTGACTGCATGGGATGGCATTATCTAGTACAACCACATGGCAGCGGGCAGTGGAGGAATCTCCGCCCGTGTGCATCTACCCTAAGGCTGGGTTCACACGGAGCGGATTTGCCGCGGCAAATTCGCATGCGGCCGCTAATCCCGGGATTAGCCAGCCAAGTGGACGAGATTTCTCAGAAATCTCATCCACACGGGACGGCAAATCCGCTGCGGCTAATTCGGCAGAAACCGCCGCTGCGGCGCGGCTTTGCCGACCGCAGCATGTCCATTCTTTTTTCCTTTCCGCTGCGACCGCGCTCTCCTCTATGGGAGTGCCGGCCGCAGCGGAAGAGTGAGCGGCTGGGCCGCTTCAAAGCCACCGCGGGTTTTTCCGCGGCGGTTCTCCCGGGGGAAATCTCGTGGTTTTTGCTGCGGCCAAACCGCAGGATTTGCTTCGGGAATCCGCCCCGTGGGAACCCAGCCGTACAGTGCGGCGACACAAAAACAAATCTTTAGAAAGAATTGTACAAACCTCTGCGTCCTAAATAATGACTAACCGTTATACAATTCATTATATGTGCCCACAAGGTCACTGAAAATACAACTTTTCCTGCCAAGCACAAGCCCTCATGTTGGCAGAAGAAGCTGGAGCTCTAGGAATGGTGAAAGCTGTGTGGGCCTTTAAGGCGCAGGCTCCGTCACTAAGGGGTTAATGCACTCACTTACATGATAAACAAGGTGTCTAGTAGAAGGCTTCTACACAATTTATGGAGGATTAATATCCTGGTTTCTTCTATGCAGATGATGCAACGCGAGTAATCCTAGAGGGAAAGGAGGACTACATAAATGCAAGTCATGTGAATGTAAGTACGGCTGCCGGTAGGGACGGTGCGGAGTAGCACTGCCTCCATCACTGCCCCTCCCCTCTACTGCAGACCCTCAAGATTGTATTTCTGAACAGAAGGTGAACCTAACTTCTTTACATTTATAAGGCCCTCTAGTGGCAGCTGCAGGTAATAGCTTGAGCCCTTTGGAATTACCTGGATTTCTGCATTCATCACTAATGAAATCCAAGACGCAATTATAGACAATCTTACTAAACGAATAACAACAAACCAATGCAATGAACGTTAATATGTTTTATTCAAGACATGGAAGAAGCATCCACAGCGCAGGGAAAAATTAACATCTGTGTTCATTACTTCCCCTGCAAAAGGTGTTTCAGTCAAGGGGATGGGATTGGAGATGTAGATTTGACAGCGATCTGTTTATTTAAAGAGGCACTCAAAGCCTGATTACTGTCAAAACTGTTCTTAAAGCTTAAGTGTCAACTATGCCTCTAAACCAAAAACCTTGAGAGGACCTGAAGTTTAAAGAGGCTGCAGAAGCCCTGAGTCAGGCAAACGATCTACAAATAGAGGGTGTAGCTACTCTCCTAGGAGCCGTGTCCTGTGAAGATCACTCCAGGCTTCTTGCACTTCGGTGGTTAGGCTGCTTAGTCTCCTATACAGTATCCAACCCCGCAAGATCAGTTTCTATACTCCATCTCTACTATGTCTAAATCAGTAGACCTTTAGCAGATGATGTTAGGTTAAGTGATAGAACTGCGGCCTGTAAGTTGGCATGTAGGGCTTCGGGCCTGGGTTGCAGACATGCAGTAGGCTCCAGACTTAATGTCAGACTAACTAGTACAGACAGCCCTTTTGGAAGAAGTTCCAGTAAAGCAGATGGATTCTATCCCATCCTGTCACGCACCAGGCAGGAGAGAGAGGGGGCAATACCGATCGATCCCACCTTACTTACTGTCCAACTATTCTGCATGCACTTGCCACTAGCAACCGTCACGGCTGAGCCTCGATCGATCACTCTAGGGGGATGCAAGCTTGAAGTGGTTAGAATACAGGCTGATTTGTATCCAGCTTTCCCGGGGTCTTGCCGCATGCAGACTGAAAGCACAAATCACCATCTGACCCGTGCTAACGCACTCCAGAGCTCTACAATGCCCACACAGCGGCCACCACCAGTTTCTTATTGGTAAACTGGAACCCGATTTATGAATTATATGAACACAATCTTTGGAGTTACGGTTCGCTTTTAAAACGGACAAGGCTGACTTTTAAATTGCAGAATTAATCTAGAAAAGAACTAGCAGTGCAAAATATGTCATCTGTAGAAAAGGTATACAAAAAAGGTGGTTACATGGGAGAGTCAGGAAATACAGGATGAATACACAGCAAGACGGATATTTAACATAAACAGGGGAAATGTTAAAACAAGATACCGGGTTTGGATATCGGTCCAGTGTTCCAATACGTCCAAAGTCACTGAAGCGAATGGGACAGCCTTACGTCGAGGCGTATCTCTATAGGATCTAACCACTTGGACCTGTGGGGTCCCACACCATAAAGGGTACGCACCCTCTCCCCAAAGGCATCTGAAGGCTTTATACGGTTATACTGGAGAGATCTGTGAGGGAGAGGCCCCCTTACTTCACTGGGAGAGAGATCCCTCTATAGAGGACCGAAATAAACCATTTACCGTAGCTGGATCGCTTCCAGCATGTCCATCCTTTAGAGTTGACCAGGAGGCCTCTCTATCGTTGGTATCTCACTGCGAGACGCCTTGCTGCTGTGTATCCTAGGACATAAGACAATGCTGGAGATGCTCTGTGGCTAAGGGACCTTGATACACATTTTTCAGGATTGCCCAAGTATTTACTGCTACTGGAACCAGTTTGTATTGTGCAAAAGTGGAAAAACCTTAAAAAAATGTAATTTTGGTTTCACAGGCGCGCCCAGAAAGCATCATACGCGTGTCTTATTAGAATTGGACACATTCACCATGCTTGCTTGGGGTTGGACAGTTGCCCGCCTTTGAAGAAACATTGCCCACCTAAAAGGCTCGTTGGCTATAACTGGACTCTGCTACATGACAGCCATGATTATGAATCTGTGTAGGGTCCTCATGCCTAAAACTAGAGACGTAAAGGTATCAGCGGACAACCTGCCCACTGCCTTCATTCTTGGATCGGCTGTGAAGCTATGGAAGCTGAAGTATTAGCTCTTGCCCTTTACATTGTGACTAATGTTTCTCCTTGTTTTTCAGATGGAAATACAAACATCTAATATTATCAACAGATACATTGCCACTCAGGGCCCGCTCCCTCATACCTGTGCACACTTCTGGCAGATGGTGTGGGACAACAGATTAACGCTGATCATCATGCTAACGACGTTAACAGAACGAGGAAGGGTAGGCCTTTCATGTTCTGAATATGGCTTTTCATCTCAAAGGCTGTGTACACCTTTGTGCACCTTTGTACACTCTCATGCACTTTCATACACTGTTGTACACCTTTGTGCATCTTCGTACACCTTTGTACACTTTCATGCACTTTCTTACACTGTTGTACACCTTTGTGCATCTTCGTATACCTTTGTACACCCTCATGCACTTTCATACACTGTTGTACACCTTCCTGCACCTTCGTACACCTTTGTACACCTTCCTGCACTTTCATACACTGTTGTACACCTTCCTGCACCTTCGTACACCTTTGTATGCCTTCCTACACCTGTTTTACAGCTTCTTACCCCTTTGTACGCTTTCCTACACTTTGTACACCTTCCTATGCCTTCGTACACCTTCTTGTACCTTTATATGCCTTTTTACACATTCCTGCACCTTCGTACACCCTCATGCACTTTCGTACACTGTTGTACACCTTCCTGCACCTTTGTACACCCTCATGCACTTTCGTACACTGTTGTACACCTTTCTGCACCTTTGTACACCCTCATGCACTTTCATACACTGTTGTACACCTTCCTGCACCTTCGTACACCTTTGTACACCTTCCTGCACCTTCGTACACCTTTGTACACCTTCCTGCACTTTCGTACACTGTTGTACACCTTCCTGCACCTTCGTACACCTTTGTATGCCTTCCTACACCTGTTTTACAGCTTCTTACCCCTTTGTACGCTTTCCTACACTTTGTACACCTTCCTATGCCTTCGTACACCTTCTTGTACCTTTATATGCCTTTTTACACATTCCTGCACCTTCGTACACCCTCATGCACTTTCGTACACTGTTGTACACCTTCCTGCACCTTTGTACACCCTCATGCACTTTCGTACACTGTTGTACACCTTTCTGCACCTTTGTACACCCTCATGCACTTTCATACACTGTTGTACACCTTCCTGCACCTTCGTACACCTTTGTACACCTTCCTGCACCTTCGTACACCTTTGTACACCTTCCTGCACTTTCGTACACTGTTGTACACCTTCCTACACTTTGTACACCTTCCTATGCCTTCGTACACCTTCTTGTACCTTTATATGCCTTTTTACACATTCCTGCACCTTCGTACACCCTCATGCACTTTCGTACACTGTTGTACACCTTCCTGCACCTTTGTACACCCTCATGCACTTTCGTACACTGTTGTACACCTTTCTGCACCTTTGTACACCCTCATGCACTTTCATACACTGTTGTACACCTTCCTGCACCTTCGTACACCTTTGTACACCTTCCTGCACTTTCGTACACTGTTGTACACCTTCCTGCACCTTCGTACACCTTTGTATGCCTTCCTACACCTGTTTTACAGCTTCTTACCCCTTTGTACGCTTTCCTACACTTTGTACACCTTCCTATGCCTTCGTACACCTTCTTGTACCTTTATATGCCTTTTTACACATTCCTGCACCTTCGTACACCCTCATGCACTTTCGTACACTGTTGTACACCTTCCTGCACCTTTGTACACCCTCATGCACTTTCGTACACTGTTGTACACCTTCCTGCACCTTTGTACACCCTCATGCACTTTCGCACACTGTTGTACACCTTCCTGCATCTTTGTACACCCTCATGCACTTTCGTACACTGTTGTACACCTTTCTGCACCTTTGTACACCCTCATGCACTTTTGTACACTGTTGTACACCTTCCTGCACCTTTGTACACCCTCATGCACTTTCATACACTGTTGTACACCTTCCTGCACCTTTGTACACCCTCATGCACTTTCGTACACTGTTGTACACCTTCCTGCACCTTTGTACACCCTCATGCACTTTCATACACTGTTGTACACCTTCCTGCACCTTTGTACACCCTCATGCACTTTCGTACACTGTTGTACACCTTCCTGCACCTTTGTACACCCTCATGCACTTTCATACACTGTTGTACACCTTCCTGCACCTTTGTACACCCTCATGCACTTTCGTACACTGTTGTACACCTTCCTGCACCTTTGTACACCCTCATGCACTTTCATACACTGTTGTACACCTTCCTGCACCTTCGTACACCTTTGTACACCCTCATGCACTTTCGTACACTGTTGTACACCTTCCTGCACCTTTGTACACCCTCATGCACTTTCATACACTGTTGTACACCTTCCTGCACCTTCGTACACCTTTGTACACCCTCATGCACTTTCGTACACTGTTGTACACCTTCCTGCACCTTCGTACACCTTTGTACACCCTCATGCACTTTCGTACACTGTTGTACACCTTCCTGCACCTTTGTACACCCTCATGCACTTTCATACACTGTTGTACACCTTCCTGCACCTTCGTACACCTTTGTACACCCTCATGCACTTTCGTACACTGTTGTACACCTTCCTGCCTCTTCGTACACCTTTGTATGCCTTCCTACACCTGTTTTACAGCTTCTTACCCCTTCGTACGCTTTCCTACACTTTGTACACCTTCCTACGCCTTTTTTTAAAATAAAAAAAAATAGACAGACTGATGGGTTCTGCAATGGGTGGGGGGGTGGGGGGGACTTCATGGTCCCCTTGTAGCATGAGAAGGGGAGCTTGTATATATACTATTATACAGCCAGAAAGGGGGTGGTTGAAGATCATAAAGAAGCTTTTCTTATCCGATAACTGATTATTTGTATTGGTCAGAGCTGTGTGTAATCTCAAACACTGGGCAGTGGAACTGTCAGTGAGGCCGGCCCCATCTCCCTCCAAGCACAGCTTTCTGCCATCACTGCTGCCTATGGATGTGCTCTGCAGCCAGCAAATACCCGGGCAGTGGTGGCGGCATATAGTTATGACTGAATACACCAGGGGGCGCCATACTATGTCAAACAGAACCATTGACTTTAATTCAGCAAACAAAGTCCAAAGTTTCAGCTTGTTTCTGTCTTTTTTGGAGGACAGAATAATAATAAGCTTTATCTGTATAGCGCCAACTTATTCCGCAGAGCTTACAATCACGGGAGAACACAGACAATGCAACAAATACATGTGACATACAATCAGTTTGAAACAAACGGGGTGGGCTGATACAGGAGGTACAAGGGGGGGGAGGGAGGCACGGGGGACACATGCAGTAGGGGATTACATGTGGGAATCAGTTATTAGAAAGCAAATGGGGTGGGGACGATAAGGAGGTGCAGAGGTAGAGGTCGTATGTGATAAGCAGGGTGGAAGGTGTGGGGAGCCGTAGGGAGGGGCGGGGGACTAGGTCAGGGGATTTGGTATGCCTCCCTGAAGAGGTGCGTTTTTAAGGCGCGTCTGAAATTTCGTGCATCAGGATTCGTCTGGATGCCTTGGGGTAGAGCGTTCCAGAGGATGGGTGCTGCTCTGGTGAAGTTCTGGAGGCGAGCGTGTGAGGTTTGTATTAGAGGGGTGTCTAGTCTGAGTGTGTTAGCCGATCAGATAGCAGAATAGTTTAGTTGACTACTCCATTGTGTGTCCCAAAAAAGGATGGAAACCAGGTCATACGGGGCCCAAACTTTGCACCTCTGGTCTCAGCTTGCCTTATTAAAGTCAGTGGTTCCATTTCGGGTTTCATTTGAATATGTTTTTTTTTTTTTGGCTATTCAAACGTAAAAGCTCGGTGCCGACCTTAACCCTGCGTGACCCAGACTAATATGGTGCAAGAAGGGGCTCGTGTCAGGGTGGCCGGGTGCTTGCTTACACTTGTTAGCCCAGTAGTTAATAGGTATCCACTGTTGTTATTGCACAGACCAGCAGTTAGACACTTGTCCTCAGCGATGCGCTGATACTGACCGCACACTAGGCTGTAAGAGGCAGCGCTGAGCAGTAAGCTAGTCTTCATTGTGGCTGTGTGTGCCGTCAGGTAGGTCTTAATGACTTACTGTTCCTTGTGGAGCCACAGAATTTAAAGAAAATACTTAACAATCTCTAGCAAACAATGCTGTGAAGGTGTGGGAATGACGTGCGTGTATTCAATGGACCCTGTGTGGTATATATATATATATATAACTGCAATAACCCCTTCAGACCAAATGTCAGCAGTACTGGCCGCACCCTCCCGACGTGATGGAGTATGGGAACTTCCGGGTCACCTGTAGCTGTGAGGACTGTACCATCGCTTATGTCTTCAGGGAAATGGTACTAACCAACAAGCAGGTAAGACGCCAAGCTTTCTGCTAGAAGCCCGCTCATGCTTCCGGCGGGCATCACAGCTCCCGTCGTCTTGTCTAAGGCAGGATGTTCTGGGCAGAGCCGGCAGGGGGCGTACAGAACAGTGTGCCCGGCGCTCATCGCCAGGCATAGCAATCCCCACAGACAGCGATGGGCTGTAGCAGGAGGCGGATGTATCAGCTGCGTCAGATATCACTAACACAAGGGTCTGTGCGCTTCCATCTAACCCAGGAAACCCAGATAAACCCTTACTTCACTAAAAATGTTATGTTTTCTACATAAACGGCTGCTTTTTAGTGTAAATTAACCACACGATGCATATAGGCATGCAGCTGGACCAGGCTTACACCAGCATATGGGAACAGCGTATAATATGCGTTACATCGCGGCGATTCAAACACATTGTCGCTGTTACACTCACACTAGCATCCTTTATTCTGTATGATACACGAGTAAAGCATGGCCTACCCTACTGCGTATTACCCGCGGTTCAGCCCTATTCTCCTCGTTTATACGTAACGCCGCTGAGCAACAGAGCAGGAGATAAACAATGGAAGCAGGAAGCCGCTGCCTGGGGGCGTGTGTCTGCTGCGCCGTCACGTGTAGGCAACACTCCCTGCCACACCGCGGTAAGACGCACACCAATGTCAGCCCCGCCGGTATTGGCGTCAGCTCTTGTTCAGACTGAAAACAAGAAGAATATGAGACAACGTTTCATAAGAACATTTACTTGCTGAAGCCGGCAGATTCCTTCCTGAAATTATCAAAGTTGTTCAATTTAGCATCTCGGGATGAAAATACAAACCGCTGTGACTTCTTGTTGCTGCAGTAATGTTCTTTATTAGAGATGAGCGAACACCAAAATGTTCGGGTGTTCGTTATTCGGAACGAACTTCCCGCGATGCTCGAGGGTTCGTTTCGAATAACGAACCCCATTGAAGTCAATGGGCGACCAGAACATTTTTGTATTTCGCCGATGCTCGCTAAGGTTTTCATGTGTGAAAATCTGGGCAATTCAAGAAAGTGATGGGAATGACACAGTGACGGATAGGGCAGGCGAGGGGCTACATGTTGGGCTGCATCCTAAGTTCCCAGGTCCCACTATTAAGCCACAATAGCGGCAAGAGTGGGCCCCCCCCCCCCAACAACTTTTACTTCTGAAAAGCGCTCATTAGCATGGCATACCTTTGCTAAGCACCACACTACCTCCAACAAAGCACAATCACTGCCTGCATGACACTCCACTGACACTTCTCCTGGGTTACATGCTGACCAACCGCCCCCCCTCCCCCCCACAGCGCACACCAAAGTGTCCCTGCGCAGCCTTCAGCTGCCCTCATGCCACACCACGCTCATGTCTATTTAGAATTGCGTCTGCCATGACGAGGGACCGCAGGCACACACTGCAGAGGTTGGCACGGCTAGGCAGCGACCCTCTTTAAAAGTGGCGGAGCGATAGCCCACAATGCTGTACAGAAGCAATGAGAAATAGAATCCTGTGCCACCGCCATCAGGAGCTGCACACGTGGGCATAGCAATGGGGAACCTATGTGCCACACACTATTCATTCTGTCAAGGTGTCTGCATGCCCCAGTCAGACTGGTAATATGCACCTTAACAGTAACCGCGTTGGTGGTAATGTGGTGGTGACTGCGGACCTAGTAGCACGGTTGTATTTTGTTGGTTTTCGGAATGTGGCCAGGATTAAGTGGGCCGTGGCGGGTGGATGGTGGGGGGGCTCTCTTGTAGTGTCGGTAAAGGTGAAATTCTTGGACTGCCACCAGACGAACCAATGCAAAGGCATTTGCCAACAATGTTTTCCCTGTTGGAGGAGGAGGGGGATGTTTTTGAGGCACTACGTGTCCTCTCCACGTGTCCGTGGTTATATGCACCTTAACAGTAACCGCGTTGGTGGTAATGTGGTGGTGACTGCGGACCTAGTAGCACGGTTGTATTTTGTTGGTTTTCGGAATGTGGCCAGGATTAAGTAGGCCGTGGCGGGGGGATGGTGGGGGGGCTCTCTTGTAGTGTCGGTAAAGGTGAAATTCTTGGACTGCCACCAGACGAACCAATGCAAAGGCATTTGCCAACAATGTTTTCCCTGTTGGAGGAGGAGGGGGATGTTTTTGAGGCACTACGTGTCCTCTCCACGTGTCCGTGGTTATATGCACCTTAACAGTAACCGCGTTGGTGGTAATGTGGTGGTGACTGCGGACCTAGTAGCACGGTTGTATTTTGTTGGTTTTCGGAATGTGGCCAGGATTAAGTAGGCCGTGGCGGGGGGATGGTGGGGGGGCTCTCTTGTAGTGTCGGTAAAGGTGAAATTCTTGGACTGCCACCAGACGAACCAATGCAAAGGCATTTGCCAACAATGTTTTCCCTGTTGGAGGAGGAGGGGGATGTTTTTGAGGCACTACGTGTCCTCTCCACGTGTCCGTGGTTATATGCACCTTAACAGTAACCGCGTTGGTGGTAATGTGGTGGTGACTGCGGACCTAGTAGCACGGTTGTATTTTGTTGGTTTTCGGAATGTGGCCAGGATTAAGTAGGCCGTGGCGGGGGATGGTGGGGGGGCTCTCTTGTAGTGTCGGTAAAGGTGAAATTCTTGGACTGCCACCAGACGAACCAATGCAAAGGCATTTGCCAACAATGTTTTCCCTGTTGGAGGAGGAGGGGGATGTTTTTGAGGCACTACGTGTGCTCTCCACGTGTCCGTTCCATGTCAGCAACAGTAGCACTCAAGACAGGCCCCAGTAACAATTCTGAAGCAGCAGTATAGCGGGAGCGCAGTCTTCGTTCCATGTAAGCAATAGTAGCACTCAAGACAGGCCCCAGTAACAATTCTGAAGCAGCAGTATAGCGGGAGCGCAGTCTTCGTTCCATGTAAGCAATAGTAGCACTCAAGACAGGCCCCAGTAACAATTCTGAAGCAGCAGTATAGCGGGAGCGCAGTCTTCGTTCCATGTAAGCAATAGTAGCACTCAAGACAGGCCCCAGTAACAATTCTGAAGCAGCAGTATAGCGGGAGCGCAGTCTTCGTTCCATGTAAGCAATAGTAGCACTCAAGACAGGCCCCAGTAACAATTCTGAAGCAGCAGTATAGCGGGAGCGCAGTCTTCGTTCCATGTAAGCAATAGTAGCACTCAAGACAGGCCCCAGTAACAATTCTGAAGCAGCAGTATAGCGGGAGCGCAGTCTTCGTTCCATGTAAGCAATAGTAGCACTCAAGACAGGCCCCAGTAACAATTCTGAAGCAGCAGTATAGCGGGAGCGCAGTCTTCGTTCCATGTAAGCAATGGTTAATGTGGCTTAAGTGGTAACTAGGCCTGTAGGCAGCCCAGTGTAACGAAAAATTGGTTCAAGTTAAAGTTCCAACGCTTTAAAGCGCATTGAAACTTATAAAAATTGTTAAGAAAAATTATTTGAGTGAGCCTTGTGGCCCTAAGAAAAATTGCCCGTTCAGCGTGATTACGTGAGGTTTCAGGAGGAGGAGCAGGAGGAGGAGGAGGAATATTAGACACAGATTGATGAAGCAGAAATGTCCCCGTTTTGGATGGTGAGAGAGAACGTAGCTTCCATCCGCGGGTGCAGCCTACGTATTGCTTACGTATCGCTGCTGTCCGCTGGTGGAGAACAGAAGTCTGGGGAAATCCAGGTTTTGTTCATCTTGATGAGTGTTAGCCTGTCGGCACTGTCGGTTGACAGGCGGGTATGCTTATCTGTGATGATTCCCCCAGCCGCACTAAACACCCTTTCCGACAAGACGCTAGCCGCAGGACAAGCAAGCACCTCCAGGGCATACAGCGCGAGTTCAGGCCACGTGTCCAGCTTCGACACCCAGTAGTTGTAGGGGGCAGAGGCGTCACCAAGGATGGTCGTGCGATCCGCTACGTACTCCCTCACCATCCTTTTACAGTGCTCCCGCCGACTCAGCCGTGACTGGGGAGCGGTGACACAGTCTTGGTGGGGAGCCATAAAGCTGGCCAGGCCCTTAAAGACTGTTGCACTGCCTGGGATGTACATGCTGCTCGATCTACGCACATCCCCTGCTACCTTGCCCTCGGTACTGCGCCTTCTGCCACTAGCGCTGTCGGCTGGGAATTTTACCATCAGCTTGTCCGCAAGGGTCCTGTGGTATAGCAACACTCTCGAACCCCTTTCCTCTTCGGGAATCAGAGTGGGCAGGTTCTCCTTATACCGTGGATCGAGCAGTGTGTACACCCAGTAATCCGTCGTGGCCAGAATGCGTGCAACGCGAGGGTCACGAGAAAGGCATCGTAACATGAAGTCAGCCATGTGTGCCAGGGTACCTGTACGCAACACATGGCTGTCTTCACTAGGAAGATCACTTTCAGGATCCTCCTCCTCCTCCTCCTCCTCAGGCCATACACGCTGAAAGGATGACAGGCAATCAGCCGGTGTACCGTCAGCAGCGGCCCAAGCTGTCTCTTCCCCCTCCTCCTCATCCTCCTCATGCTCCTCCTCCTCCTCCTGTACGCGCTGAGAAATAGACAGGAGGGTGCCCTGACTATCCAGCGGCATACTGTCTTCCCCCGCCCCCGTTTCCGAGCGCAAAGCAGCTGCCTTTATGGTTTGCAGGGAATTTCTCAAGATGCATAGCAGAGGAATGGTGACGCTAATGATTGCAGCATCGCCGCTCACCACCTGGGTAGACTCCTCAAAATTACCAAGGACATGGCAGATGTCTGCCAACCAGGCCCACTCTTCTGAAAGGAATTGAGGAGGCTGACTCCCACTGCGCCGCCCATGTTGGAGTTGGTATTCCACTATAGCTCTACGCTGCTCATAGAGCCTGGCCAACATGTGGAGCGTAGAGTTCCACCGTGTGGGCACGTCGCACAGCAGTCGGTGCACTGGCAGCTTAAAGTGATGTTGCAGGGTGCGCAGGGTGGCAGCGTCCGTGTGGGACTTGCGGAAATGTGCGCAGAGCCGGCGCGCCTTTACGAGCAGGTCTGACAAGCGTGGGTAGCTTTTCAGAAAGCGCTGAACCACCAAATTAAAGACGTGGGCCAGGCATGGCACGTGCGTGAGGCTGCCGAGCTGCAGAGCCGCCACCAGGTTACGGCCGTTGTCACACACGACCATGCCCGGTTGGAGGCTCAGCGGCGCAAGCCAGCGGTCGGTCTGCTGTGTCAGACCCTGCAGCAGTTCGTGGGCCGTGTGCCTCTTATCGCCTAAGCTGAGTAGTTTCAGCACGGCCTGCTGACGCTTGCCCACCGCTGTGCTGCCACACCGCGCGACACCGACTGCTGGCGACATGCTGCTGCTAACACATCTTGATTGTGAGACAGAGGAGGAGGAGGAGGAGGAGGGTGCTTTAGTGGAGGAAGCATACACCTCCGCAGATACCAGCACCGAGCTGGGGCCCGCAATTCTGGGGGTGGGTAGGACGTGAGCGGTCCCAGGCTCTGACTCTGTCCCAGCCTCCACTAAATTCACCCAATGTGCCGTCAGGGAGATGTAGTGGCCCTGCCCGCCTGTGCTTGTCCATGTGTCCGTAGTTAAGTGGACCGTGGCAGTAACCGCGTTGGTGAGGGCGCGCACAATGTTGCGGGAGACGTGGTCGTGCAGGGCTGGGACGGCACATCGGGAAAAGTAGTGGCGACTGGGAACTGAGTAGCGCGGGGCCGCCGCCTCCATGATACTTTTGAAGGACTCCGTTTCCACAACCCTATACGGCAGCATCTCAAGGCTGATGAATTTTGCGATGCGGACGGTTAACGTTTGAGCGTGCGGGTGCGTGGCGGCGTACTTGCGCTTGCGCTCGAACACTTGCGCAAGCGACGGCTGACCGGTGCGCTGAACTACACTGCTGGATGGGGCCGAGGACAGCGGAGATGAGGGTGTGGGTGCAGGCCATGAGGCGGTAGTGCCTGTGTCCTGAGAGGGGGGTTGCATCTCAGTGGCAGGTTGGGGCACAGGGGGAGAGGCAGGGGTGCAAACCGGAGGCGGTGAACGGCCTTTGTCCCACCTTGCGGGGTGCTTGGCCATCATATGTCTGCGCATGGTGGTGGTGGTGAGGCTGTTGGTGTTGGCTCCCCGGCTGAGCTTTGCGCGACAAAGGTTGCACACCACTGTTCGTCGGTCGTCAGGCGTCTCTGTGAAAAACTGCCAGACCTTAGAGCACCTCGGCCTCCGCAGGGTGGCATGGCGCGAGGGGGCGCTTTGGGAAACACTTGGTGGATTATTCGGTCTGGCCCTGCCTCTACCCCTGGCCACTGCACTGCCTCTTGCAACCTGCCCTGCTGATGCCCTTGACTCCCCCTCTGAAGACCTGTCCTCCTGAGTAAGCGTTGCACACCAGGTGGGGTCAGTCACCTCATCGTCCTGCTGCTCTTCCTCCGAATCCTCTGTGCGCTGCTCCCTGGGACTTACTGCCCTTACTACTACCTCACTGCAAGACAACTGTGTCTGATCGTCATCGTCCTCCTCACCCACAGAAAGTTGTTGAGACAGTTGGCGGAAGTCCCCAGCCTCTTCCCCCGGACCCCGGGAACTTTCGAATGGTTGGGCATCAGTGACGATAAACTCCTCTGGTGGGAGAGGAACCGCTGCTGCCCAATCTAAGCAGGGGCCCGAGAACAGTTCCTGGGAGTGCTCCCGCTCCTGAGCAGGTGTTATTGTAGTGGAGTGAGGAGGCTGGGAGGAAGGAGGAGCAGCAGACAGAGGATTCGGATTGGCAGCAGTGGACGGCGCAGAACTGCGGGTAGACGATAGGTTGCTCGAAGCACTTTCTGCCATCCAGGACAGGACCTGCTCACACTGCTCATTTTCTAATAACCGTCTCCCGCGTGGACCCATTAATTGGGCGATGAATGTGGGGACGCCAGAAACGTGCCTCTCTCCTAATCGCGCAGCAGTCGGCTGCGACACACCTGGATCAGGAGCTTGGCCTGTGCCCACACCCTGACTTGGCCCTCCGCGTCCTCGGCCGCGTCCACGTCCTCTAGGCCTACCCCTACCCCTCAGCATGCTGTATTACCAGTGATTTGATTTCACAGGCAGGAAATAAATTGGCGCAAGACTGCAGGCCAAATATAATTTTTGCCCTTTTTGGAAAACGAAAGGCCCCACTGCCTCTAGTGAATGAATTATCTAAGTTTAATAACTGTGCTGTGTCCCTGCTTATGTGTCACAGAACGTGAGGGTAGCAGAGTTATTATAACTCTGGCAGAGCAGGTATTTTTTTTCCCAATTAAGGAAAGCAAATGGCGAAGCCAGCAGTAAAGCGTAGCTGGGTGCGTATGATTTAGCACTGTTTTTCACGCAGCTCACACGTCTCCACAGGCGTAAGGACGGACAGAGGCTGGACAAATAGATTTGTTTTCAGTTTTTTCCCACCAAAAGGCAGCACTGCGTATATTCTATGAACATGAGAAGTTTAATAACTGTGCTGTGTCCCTGCTTATGTGTCACAGAACGTGAGGGTAGCAGAGTTATTATAACTCTGGCAGAGCAGGTATTTTTTTTCCCAATTAAGGAAAGCAAATGGCGAAGCCAGCAGTAAAGCGTAGCTGGGTGCGTATGATTTAGCACTGTTCTTCACGCAGCTCACACGTCTCCACCGCCCGTAAGGACGGACAGAGGCTGGACAAATAGATTTGTTTTCAGTTTTTTCCCACCAACAGGCAGCACTGCGTATATTCTATGAATAATAACTGTGTTGTCGCCCTGCCTATACAATTCTTTCCCTGCAGTATCAATGGAGGGTGCAATGCTCTGCAGAGGCGATTTTGAGAAGCCCAAAAAAAATGCAGCACAGCTAACAGCAGCCTGGACAGTACTGCACACGGATAAATATGGCCCTAGAAAGGACCGTTGAGGTTCTTGAAGGCTACACTCACTCCTAACACTCTCCCTGCCTATGCAGCACTTCTGTCCCTAATGCCAGGTGCAACGGTCTGCAGAGGCGATTTTGAGAAAAAAAAAATCCCACTGCTAACAGCAGCCAACACACAGCTATCAGTGGCCCTAATAAGGACCTTTGGGGGGTCTTGAAGCCTACACTAACTACCAATTCTTTCCCTACAGCAGCTCCGGTATAAACAGCACTGTCCCTCATCTAACTCACACGGCATCTGAGGCGAGCCGCGGGAGGGGCCGACTTTTATATTAGGCGAACACCTGATCTCGCCAGCCACTCACAGCAGGGGGGTGGTATAGGGCTTAAACGTTGCAGGGGGAAGTTGTAATGCCTTCCCTGTCTTTCAATTGGCCAGAAAAGCGCGCTAACGTCTCAGGGAAGGAAGTGAAAGTAACCAGAACACCGCATGGTGTTCGTTACGAATAACGAACATCCCGAACACCCTAATATTCGCACGAATATCAAGCTCGGACGAACGCGTTCGCTCATCTCTATTCTTTATATGTCTGACCCTCAGTAAAGGCTTAACAAGCCCGCTGTTGTTCAAGATCAGACGGGCCCTCTGAACGAAACACCTCCACTGAGGGTGCGGTAGGCGCTCAGGAACCCCATCAAACTCCATAACCCCAAAGCTGGTCGGGGTTATCTCCGCATGGACATCCAGCATGCCGCAGAAGTCCTGACCACGTTTGGGGTTACGGAGTTTGAGGGGGTTCCTGAGTGCCTGCCGCACCCTGAGTGGAGGTGTTTCGTTCAGAGGGCCCGATAATATATTTCACACCCCGCTGGGACCTTCTCATGACCAAGTATTCTTATTAAAGATTTCCCCATTATGAACTCTTTCGGCCCCGGCCAGTCTGGAGGAGGAAGGGTCCAGCCCGCTAAAACGTAATTAACTAATGCCTGGTCCATCATCATGCTAATACCACCCAACAAATACAGGTGGGGAGCAAGAACGGGGGGTTACTTACCCCACCGCACAGCTCTTGTCCAGGCAGGTCAGACAATGCTTTCCTACATCAGCAGGCCGCTAAGCCAACTCTTGAGGGATTATACAGTGGATATAGGCTAAATATAAGTCCAGGTACACGGGGCAAGATGGCGGGCAGCCTAACCATTATACATCATCACTGTAGATGCAGGGGAAAGGATGTCCGCTTAACTTCCTAGTGTCCTGAACGGCAGCTGATGGATACTGGGCGGCCGGGGGGACACTATATCAATGTCTTTATGACAATGTGGGAACATTCGGATAACCCAATTGATCCACCTATTCTTAAAAGACAGGAGAGGAGCTTCCAGTTGCTCACCTGCAGTATGTGGCCTGGCCGGATCACGGAGTGCCCGATGAGTCTTCGGATTTCCTGGACTTTGTAACTTGTGTGAGACAAAAGAGAGAGGACAACCGCGCCATCCTGGTGCACTGCAGGTAATGCTCCGGCGTCGGGTGCGCAGTCTGTGTGTGTCCATAATCCAGTGACTTCTAGCGGCAGTTCAAGGGTTATTTTACCTGTTATTTCAGGTTGTTTAATCCATACTTATAATTAGTGGGTAATTATCATTGTTTTCCTTAGGTTCTAGACGCCGGTGCCCTCGGGTATGATTTGTAGTGGTGAGTGCTGAGGTGCTGAATAACACACGGAGCCGGATATTCTGCTGAAGGTCCCTGCACACGGGCAGATATTCCACGGCTGGATTTCCCACAGAGTTTCCGCCCGTGCCCGCTGCCATGGGATTGCATTAGATAACGCTATCCTGGGCAGACGGCCGCGATTTGTCTGCGTGAAAACTCAGGCGAAAAACAAATGGCGGCATGCTGTATTACTGTGCGGGTCTCGCTGAGGGCCGCACAGAAATGTTACTGGTGACGGGCCGGCTCCTCTCTGCACATGCGCCGGCTGACCGGCAGGTGGCACACAACGCAGAGAGGAGACGCCAGGAGTGCGTGAGCCGCAGGGCTGTGCAGGGGCACGGGACCGCATCCCACTGTGAGAATTCTCGCAGCGGGATCCGACATGGACGTCTGCAGGCGGCCTAATTCATAGTAAACACGGTGTTTTTAATGTAAGTCAGACGGGGAGATGAGGTAATGCTCTCCAACACACAGAGAGTCCCAAATGAGATCTCCAGCGAACTACCAGTGACTTATATACCAGTGACTTATATACCAGTGACTTATATACCAGTGACTTATATACAGTTTGTAACAATGAAGATACCTGTGTATAACACGTTTATATACTGGGAGCTTACTCTGAATCTCTTTATCTCATCTCTCTCTCTCTTATCTCTCCTGTCCTCTGCATCTTCTCTCCTCCTCACTGTCACAGCTGACTGCCCTCTACTCACTGCCACAGCTGACTGCCCTCTACTCACTGCCACAGCTGACTGCCCTCTACTCACTGCCACAGCTGACTGCCCTCTACTCACTGCCACAGCTGACTGCCCTCTACTCACTGCCACAGCTGACTGCCCTCTACTCACTGCCACAGCTGACTGCCCTCTACTCACTGCCACAGCTGACTGCCCTCTACTCACTGCCACAGCTGACTGCCCTCTACTCATTGCCACAGCTGACTGCCCTCTACTCACTGCCACAGCTGACTGCCCTCTACTCACTGCCACAGCTGACTGCCCTCTACTCACTGCCACAGCTGACTGCCCTCTACTCACTGTCACAGCTGACTGCCCTCTACTCACTGCCACAGCTGACTGCCCTCTACTCACTGCCACAGCTGACTGCCCTCTACTCACTGCCACAGCTGACTGCCCTCTACTCACTGTCACAGCTGACTGCCCTCTACTCACTGCCACAGCTGACTGCCCTCTACTCACTGTCACAGCTGACTGCCCTCTACTCACTGCCACAGCTGACTGCCCTCTACTCACTGCCACAGCTGACTGCCCTCTACTCACTGCCACAGCTGACTGCCCTACAACCTATTTGGTTGCTAGGTTACCTGCATCACCTGAGTCTCTAGGCATTTTCTCTTTCCTGTGCAGCTGAATACAAATGACCTAACTGGTTGCTAGGTTACCTGCATCACCTGTGCAAAATGCCAGTAACCCCATTATTAACTCCATAGGGTTGGTTATTATATTACCGGTCCCCACAGGCCTTTTTCAGGCCACTAAATAATATTCTGGTTCCTCTTGAAAAGGTTAGCTCCATTCAACCATCAAACATAAAGATAGGGCTTCCTTAGACTCCACCCTACCTTAGCTGCATCAAAATGATATGAAACGATTCACACACCCTAATAACTCAAGGGGCGTTCTCATATTGTAAAATACTACACTATTTGGAATAACACATTTTTTCAGATTTTATCGAAGCCCTTTCCGTTAGACAGCAATCTAAGTGGTCATGCAGGCCGAGCGGTAACAAAGACAATCAAAAGAAATCACTTTTGTTCTGTATCTCCTGCCTCCATCTGTATCAAACAACATCCTGTACCCTAAGACTACAGTCCCAGAATTCGGGGACCCTAAGAGGTTTAATCAAATGAGTCTCACCAAACCCTCAATGAGCGGATGAGGAAGCAGACAATTCTTCAAGAGGCTATTACTGGAAATACCTAAAATATTCAAAGCAGAAGGAAAGTAAGCAGGAGAGAAAAAGGAGGCGGCGGGAACGCTTATGGGTTCAGTAAGCAGAGGAGGAACGCCAACTGTGTCCGGCTCTATTAGGGATGGGAAATTCACGTGTCACCCAGAGGACAGGCACGCGTCACCCATCACCCAGAGGACAGGCACGCTTCACGTGTCACCCAGACGACAGGCACGCTTCACACGCCACCCAGAGGACACGCGTCACCCATCACCCAGAGGACAGGCACGCTTCACGTGTCAGCCAGACGACAGGCACGCTTCATACGCCACCCAGAGGACAGGCACGCTTCACACGTCACCCAGAGGACAGGCACGCTTCACACGTCACCCAGAGGACGGGCACACTTCACATGTCACCCAGAGGACGGGCACGCTTCACCCGTCAACCAGAGGACAGGCGCGCTTCACGCGTCACCCAGAGGACAGGCACGCTTCACGCGTCACCCAGAGGACAGGCACGCTTCACACGCCACCCAGAGGACACGCGTCACCCATCACCCAGAGGACAGGCACGCTTCACGTGTCACCCAGACGACAGGCACGCTTCACACGCCACCCAGAGGACAGGCACGCTTCACACGTCACCCAGAGGACAGGCACGCTTCACACGTCACCCAGAGGACGGGCACGCTTCACATGTCACCCAGAGGACGGGCACGCTTCACCCGTCACCCAGAGGACAGGCACGCGTCACCCATAACCCAGAGGACAGGCACGCTTCACGTGTCACCCAGACGACAGGCACGCTTCACACGCCACCCAGAGGACAGGCATGCTTCAGACGTCACCTAGAGGACAGGCACGCTTCACACGTCACCCAGAGGACGGGCGCGCTTCACCCGTCACCCGGAGGACGGGCACGCTTCACGCGTCACCCAGAGGACAGGCGCGCTTCACGCGTCACCCAGAGGACAGGCACGCTTCACGCGTCACCCGGAGGACAGGCACGTTTCACGCGTCACTCGGAGGACAGGCACGCTTCACGCGTCACTCGGAGGACAGGCGCGCTTCACGCGTCCCCCGGAGGACAGGCACGCTTCACGCGTCCCCCAGAGGGCACTTCACGTGTCACCCAAAGGACAGGCGCTCCTCACCCGTCACCCGGAGGACAGGCGCGCTTCACGCGTCACTCAGAGGATGGGTGCGCTTCACCCAGAGGACAGGCGCGCGTCACCCGGAGGACAGGCGCGCTTCACCCGTCACCCGGAGGACAGGCACGCTTCACCCGTCACCCAGAGGACAGGCGCGCTTCACCCGTCACCCAGAGGACAGGCGCGCTTCACCCGTCACCCAGAGGACAGGCGCGCTTCACCCGTCACCCAGAGGACAGGCGCGCTTCACCCGTCACCCAGAGGACAGGCGCGCTTCACCCATCACCCAGAGGACAGGCGCGCTTCACCCGTCACCCAGAGGACAGGCGCGCTTCACCCGTCACCCAGAGGACAGGCGCGCTTCACCCGTCACCCAGAGGACAGGCGCGCTTCACTCGTCACCCGGAGGATAGGCGCGCTTCACCCAGAGGATGGGCGCGCTTCTAGGAAAGCAGCGTCTGAAATTGATTGGTTTTATACTTTTGCAAATGTTTTTTTTTTTTTTCAGTTCAAATTGGGCTTTTTCTATGATACCAAAACTGAACCAATAGTTTCCCCAGTTCCCGTGTTGGCACTACTTGGGATTGCCTCTTCCTGATAAGACAGGGTAAACAGAGGTTTAAAGTTCCTCTCAGGCATCTCTAGTGTTTTTCCTATTCTCCAATTGTCAGACAGACCAGACAGGTGCTGGCAGTCCCTCCTGGGGCTCCTGGCATTTATTTTTACTTTTTTTGTATTTACCTGGTGATCAGAGTCAAATCCAGAAGGGTCTGTCCTCTCTCCCACCGACACAATGGTCATGGCTGGGGCTCTCCCTAGAGCAGTGGTGGCTCAGGTGGGCCTAATGGGGGGAAGATCGACGCAGGAGTGCTCCTTCCGTATTCATTCAGTGCTGTCTGGAGTTGACTACTGAGTGAGAGCTTGAAGAAGATGGAAGTAGCAGGACATCACCGGATCTCCTTCAAAGAACATATTCTCATGCTACTGGGTTGGGTGTGTAGTCGTCCTGTGCCATGAGCACGCACATTCACCTAGGCTCTGAATCTACCAAGACTGCAACTGATCCGGGTCCAGCAAACAAGGACCCCTCCACCACCTCTACATCTCAAGCAAGAAAACTGGAATCTGTTCAAAACATTTATCAATTTTTTTTTAACTACTTTGTAAAGCTTGTTCTGCTAAAGTAATTAACCCGTCACATCCCTGCTGCATCATAAACTAAAGGCCCATTTACACAGGACGAGTGTCAGGCAAACGATGCCCGCCAGTCGTCCCTGTATCCCCACACTCCTGTGCTCCTGCAGGGGAGCTAGCAGAGCTGGCTGGGTCATGGAGCGGCCAGCAGGGGGCGGCTGCAGAAGATTTCTCTCCTCTTGCTCCCCCGTCCCCCTCCATTCAGATAACACAGAGGCCGTTCACTACTTCATCACTCATCTTTTAGGCAGCGTTTGCCATACACTCGTCCTGTGTAAATGGGCCTTACGTTATGGTGGTGTTAGAAGACATGACAGGGGAGCCAGGTAAGTTATTTTTATATATTCACCTGTACCTAGACACCCTCAGCTCTATCAGTTCGGACTCAGATGTCAAATGTATTTGCCTTTCTGAGGAAGAAGAAGGTGAAAGAATTATTGATTCCTCTGATGAAGATAACTACTATAAAAATGTCTTTTTAACCTGGAAGATACGTAATAATGCGCTCATTAAGGCTTTGGCGCTACATTGAAGATGGAGGAATTAAAAAATACTATGTCTGTCCAGGATGAGATATCTGGGAGACTAAGGAAGCATCTTAGACATACTATCCGGGTTAATGAAAACCTTCACTAACTTATCAAGGCTGAATGGCGTAAACCTGAAACCAGGGACCTCAGCCCCTAGAGGTCTCGAAAGACATTACCCATTTAGTGATGAAAATTGTGGTCATCAGAATGCTATTCCCAAATTAGATGGCTTCCAAAGCAGCTGAACAGACTTATCTTCCTTTTGAAGACGCCACTCTGCTTAAAGATGCTGTGGATTGTAAGGCTGAGATCTGGTCCAATGCATGTGGCTATCCTCATACCCAGGGAGATGGCCTCAAGACAACAGACATCATAAAACTGTATGCAATCTGGAAGGGTCTTCAAGGAACACCGCATTTAACAAAGAAAATCCAAGCTTGTTTATTTGGCCAACACCACAGCGGGGGCCTTTATTCATCACCTGATGGGTGGGTGCAATGGCCCATTTACACATGAATAACGAACAAAAATCGCTCACTATTCGTTCACAGATCGCTGGCTTCTTTTTGCGTGTAAATGCTCCCTGCTAAGCACTTCACATGGAAGGTGAAGCTCTAAGCAAGAAGTCAGCGGTGTCTCATTGTAAACGCTCTGCATGAGCGCTGATGATCTTAGCGGTGACGTCAGCACTCGTGCAGTCTTTTACCCGACTATCGGCCCATGTAAAAGGGCCATAAGACTCGTTCACCTACTTCCAGGATCTGGCCCAAAAAAATGTTTAATTGAGCCCAGAATTTGCTCTAGTCTCTTTTAGCAACTAGGATCTAGGAGACCATAGATCTCGGAGAGTTGTCCTTGTCCCCGGAAGTCTTCCTATCTAGCAATGAGATGAGGAAAACCTCAAATAGATGTATTTTTGCGTCATGAAAACAATTGCAAGGTGAAACAGTTCTTCTCCCGCAGTCCTAGAGATCTTCCTACTGCAGTAGATGCCGTAGTCCAAAAGTGGAGATTCAACTTAGCATGTGCCTGTTCCCCTATACTCTTAATTCTGAGGATATTGCATATATTCAGCGAGAGAAGTTGTTGTGTAGTTCTTGCCATGCCATATTGGCCAAGGAGAAGTTGGTGGACACCTCTGAAGATCTGCAGTCACCTGGACTCAGGTTTCAGACCTTCTATCCTAAGGTCTCATCTATTGTTAGAACATAAAGAACCTTTGTTTATTAGCTTGGCACCTATAAAATGCATACTCATGAAGAAAGGCTTTACAATACACTAGGAAGACTTCCCCCAATACCTATTATATGAAGGTTGGAAAAAGTTTGCATCCTAGTGTGGAGAATCCAGATAAGTTCCACAGACCCCCAATATCTCTCTCTTCTTGGAATTTCTACAAGAGGGTCGTGACTTAAGTCTTTCCCACATCAATCCTTGAGTACAAACATCAACTCCCAGTGCACTCTGACACTAAACTGTGAGATTAATCGGTATTATGTGGTGTAGTGTACATCTCTTTATGTCATAGCTGCACAAGGCATAGGCTGTCCAAGTATTGTCCACAATACACATTGGGCCTAACTTATCAAAACTGTCCTCAAGACCAACGCTCTTCATTAGCAACCAATCACAGCCCAGCTTTCATTTTACAAAGCAATTTCAGAAATGAAATCCTTGCTGTGAATGGTTGCTATGGGCAACAAAGACAGGTTTACTGTTAGACAGCTCTAAGAAATGAGGCCCATTGTGTATGATGAAGCCATGCTTGCAGACTAGTAGGCATGTTGTGTACTAGTTTGTGTTTTCAGTTGCTTCCATATAAAATCAGGGGTACCTGTATGTAAGAGTGTGGGGTGCATGGCAGTCTGTGGGCACAAACCTCTGACTCTTTTTGGAGTCCTGTCCGTGCAGTCTCCTATACAAGTCTACGGGAAAGTACTCGCATAGGACTCTGAAAAGAGTCAGATTTTCATGCCACATGCCGACTTTCAGAGCTCATAGAATGGTAGAGTTTGAAGCGACCTCCGGGGTCATCGGGTCCTCCTGGGTCAATAGCTCCTCCGGGGTCATTGGGTCCTCCAGGGACCTTCAGGGTCATCGGGTCCTCCGGGGTCATTGGGTCCTCCGGGGTCATCGGGTCCTCCGGGGTCATTGGGTCCAATCCCCTGCTCAGTACAGGATCACTAAATCATCCCAGACAGATGTCTGTCCAGCGTTTGAACACTTCCATTGAAGGAGAACTCCCCACCTCCCGTGGTAACCGCTGGATCGCGGTGAGTAAATAATCTATATCACCTGGCTCCCTGTCAGCCCATAACAGCATCTGAATGCACATGAAATCCAGATATAGAAAAGCTTTTGGTCTTTGGAACTACTGGAACAGGCCGTTGTGTCAAAGTAACCTATAGCATGACAGACCCTTAGTTTAGTTAATATGTTGCACCAATTGGATTTCACTGTATTAGTTTGTAACATATGACCTTTTTCTTGGCAGCGCTGGGATTGGTCGTACTGGCGTCCTGATTACCATGGAAACAGCGATGTGCCTGATGGAACGAAACCAGCCTGTCTATCCTTTGGATATTGTGAGGCAGATGCGAGACCAGCGGCCCATGATGGTTCAGACATCAGTAAGGACAATGAAGATCTGCTTGCGTTCATACAAGTTTATGATTCTAGAAGCACAGCAGGTTCTGCAGCTCGCCCCCTGTAGGCTTCCAGCTCACATGACCGGCACTCTGACAACGCTCCGTGTCCTGCAGTTATTGTGTATACTGTATCACCACGGCTGAAAAGAAGAACTGTCTTTTTTGCCTGTAGCAACCAACAGAGTGCAGTTTTCATTTTGTATTCTGCCCTTGAGTGGTTGCTACGGGCAAAACAGACCGTTGTTCTAAATCTGCCCCATTAACTGCAGGATACAGAGTGTAGTTAGAGTGCTGGTCATGTGACCTGGAAGCTAGAAGAAGAGTGCAGATTACAGATTGGAAGGGACTAGATTATCCACAGGGAGGAGCAGTGGTGTTGTCATGGATGATCTCGCATTGTTGCCCCGCCATCCTCCCAGTGTTTGTTGTGAAGGAAGTCACCTGACTGCTGCAGCCAATCAGAGGTTGTGAGGTTGTCAAACTGCTGGCATTGTGACACCCAGGATGTAGGCACTGATGCCAGGAGGAAGAGCGATGACGCTGCAGCAGTCAGGTGACTTTTTATAATGTCATCTTCATAACAACCACCCAGAGGATGGCAAAGCAACGGTGCTGGATCCCCGTAGCAGAGGTTGGGTAAGTATTGTTCTTTTTGTTGTTTTAACCCCTTCAGGACCAGGCTGTTTTGTACCTTAAGGACCAGACACCTTTTAGGGATTTTATCCCTGGGGTGGTTTTACTGCCCTATTTTTTTTCTTTAGCTACCACCATTATTTTTGCTGCGTTTTTTTCCGTGATAAGGCTGTTTTTTTAACCCTTTCCAATCCAATTTGTATCCTGGTTTTCCTCGGGGGCGTACTCTTTTTCTGCCGTTATACAACAGCGCTATCTGCTGGCTAAAGCCAGTACTGCATGAGGTGACACGGATAGGCTCCAACAGCAGAGAGGCTGGCAATATACAGTAAGAGAACCCCGACGGACGTCTTCCAACTTCGGAGCTGTACGGCCTTAAATCATAATGTCTTCAGACGTCAGACACTGGATTGGAAAGGGTTAATAACTTTTTCACTGGCTTTTTTTTCTGCTAAAATAAAGTATGTGAACGGGTTCCTCTTTTTGTTTCGGACGCTTCGATACGTAATACGTATGGTTTTGGATTACAGGGCGCATATAGCAACGGTTTTGGGTTATTTTCTTTCTTAGGTATATATTGTTGTTGTTGTATTCTGTCATTTTTATTTATTGATCTTTGTGTAATCTTGTTTTTTACTATCTATGTCCCCCATGGCATCATATAAGACCTCTGGGGGACATTCACATGCTTTTGTTTTTTTTAAATTTGATACTTTCCCACTGTAGCTGGGACGTCCATAGCACCCACATCCATAGGAGCCCCAGTTACAGGGGAAACATCCCCCGTAGTGACAGTAGTCACTGGCAGAGCTGGTCAGGGCTTCCTTGGTGGAAGAAATACTTTCACTTTTAGTACATAGCACTCATTGAGCGATGTGTACTGAAGAAAGGAGGAGGCAGAAAGGGTTAAAACCCACTTCTTCCTCCTCCTCTGGGTTATCAGCTGTGACTAACCGCTGACAACCCGTCCTGCTTCTGATTTATTACAGAAAGCAGGGGCTTCAATCCTTGTCGTAATTTTACATACGGCTGGGCTTAAAGCCCGGGGCCAAGCGCCGTGTATTTACTGTGCTTGATCCTTAATGGGTTAAGACACTTGGAGCAGCAGCAGGACAGTTGTTTAGGGACAGCCCGTGTAATATTATAGCATTGCTAATTAATTTTACTGCTCGTTTTATGTAACTGAAGTGGCTGATCCTGGACATCCCCACTACTAGACCAGAGCTGCAGCCTAAGCCGGCCACATGAGATGAACTAACAGCGTTGCTCAGAGTCATCCAGGAGATGGGGATTTAGGGGAACGGAGCAGTAAATTGCCGTGTCTTATTTTGTTGGTTAAAATTGGTAATTTGTACATATTAAAGGGGATTTCCAGGCAAATGCTACTGATGGGCCAACCTCACAATGGATTATCAATAGTTGATCGGCTGGCATCTGCCACTCAGGACCCTGGCTAATCAGCTGATCGGGGCTGCGGCAGTTAATGCCGACTTCATCAGAGCGGGTTTGTATGGTGTGCAGACTATCAGAGGGCAGCAGGGACACAGCCATAAAGGTGTGCAGACTATTAGAGGTCAGCAGGGACACAGCCATAAAGGTGTGCAGACTATTAGAGGTCAGCAGGGACACAGCTATAAAGGTGTGCAGACTATCAGAGGTCAGCAGGGACACAGCCATAATATGCAGACTATCAGAGGGCAGCAGGGACACAGCCATAAAGGTGTGCAGACTATTAGAGGTCAGCAGGGACACAGCTATAAAGGTGTGCAGACTATTAGAGGTCAGCAGGGACACAGCCCTAATATGCAGACTATTAGAGGTCAGCGGGGACACAGCCATAAAGGTGTGCAGACTATTAGAGGTCAGCAGGGACACAGCCATAAAGGTGTGCAGACTATTAGAGGTCAGCAGGGACACAGCCATAATATGCAGACTATTAGAGGTCAGCAGGGACACAGCCATAAAGGTGTGCAGACTATTAGAGGTCAGCAGGGACACTGCTATAAAGGTGTGCAGACTATTAGAGGTCAGCAGGGACACAGCCATAATATGCAGACTATTAGAGGTCAGCAGGGACACAGCCATAAAAGTGTGCAGACTATCAGAGGTCAGCAGGGACACAGCCATAATATGCAGACTATTAGAGGTCAGCAGGGACACAGCCATAAAGGTGTGCAGACTATCAGAGGTCAGCAGGGACACTGCCATAAAGGTGTGCAGACTATGGGAGGTCAGCAGGGACGCAGCCATAAAGGTGTGCAGACTATCAGAGGTCAGCAGGGACACTGCCATAAAGGTGTGCAGACTATCAGAGGTCAGCAGGGACACAGCTATAATATGCAGACTATTAGAGGTCAGCAGGGACACAGCCATAAAGGTGTGCAGACTATCAGAGGTCAGCAGGGACACAGCCATAATATGCAGACTATTAGAGGTCAGCAGGGACACTGCCATAAAGGTGTGCAGACTATTACGCTTGCCAAAGGACATGGGCAGGGTCCTCTTTAAAGCGTTATTGTACTTTTCCAAATCTTTTGATATCTCAAGACAGCATGGTAAATGTTTTGATGAGTGGGTCCTGGGTGCTGAGACCCCCACTGATTGCTGCAGCGCTCACCTGAGCTCTATGCCCCTTTGGCTGTCTTTGTTGCCTGTCAGCTTCTCTGTGCTGCTGAAGATGGACTCCGATGTCTATAGAAGTCTATGCATCTATCATCTGCTGCCAAGAGCAGCCAACAGTCAACAAAGGCAGCTGAAGGAGTACAGCACTTGGGTAAGCACTGCAGCCCTCTCTTTTCAGCAAAGGGGGTCTCGGCACCTGGACCTCCAATGATGAGGTTTTGATTTGTTGCTTTGACATGGCAATAGTTTTTAAAAAGTAGAGTTGCTCTTTCAGTTAACCCTAAAGAGCAAACTGATCCACTACAGTCAGAGGTTTGGGCACGCAGACGATGGTTCTCTATACTATTAAGTAGACATGCATTTCCAGGTAGCTTGAAGGGCGACATGCTAGAGCAGTGTTTCCACCTCCAGTCCCCATGGACCGCCAACAGGTCATGTTTTCAGGATTTCCTCAGTGTTACACAGGTGATGTAATTATTGTCGGTGCCTCAGACATTGCCACAGATGTACTCATCATAGGATATCCTGAAAACATGACCTGTTGGGGGGCACTGAGGACTGGAGTTGGGGATCATTGTGCTAGAGAGGCATGTCAAAGGTTTTTATCAGTGAGGGTCCCAAAATAGTTGAGGACTGGGACCTACTATGAAGCAGAAGGGGTTCTCACATGGAGAACTTAACGCATTCATGTTACATTACATGGTTCTCTTACCGTTTGATGAATGAAATAATACGATGTAACTTAAGAAGAAACACATTGGGTCGGTACCACTGTTTTAGCTTTGGAAAAAAATACATGTCTAGAACCATCAATGCGAGACACCCCCGGTGCCGTCAGCCCTCTTAGGTAATTAGTTTTTATGTCTAAATGTTGTTTTTTGATCATAAGAATTGAATCATATTGTGTGTTTCTAGAGATGAGCGAGCACGCTTGGTGAGGACAGTTACTTGGGAGAGCAACGCTATTTTCGAGTAACGGGTATTCGGGGGGGGGGGGGCGGTGGGGGTCTCTCTCTATCTCCCCCCCTGCTCAGCCCCGCGGCCCCTCCGAATTCTCTCTCTCGAGTTACTGCCCTTACCGAGCGTGCTTGCTCATCTCTAAGTGTTTCCTGAAATTTACAATTAGTCAAATTAATGCCAACAGCTTACTTTACAATCGGTCTTACTCCTCGGCATTGGTGTTGCCATTGGGGGTCACAGTTCACCTATTAGTATGTTTTTAGAGAGAGGTGGAAAAGCCATGCAAACATGGGGAGAACGTACAAGCTCCATGCAGATGTTGTCCTTGGTGGGATTTGAACTCGGGACCCCTGTGCTGCAAGCCAACAGTGCTAGCCACTGATCCACCATGCTGATATCAGTGATGATCTTGTCATTAATGTGTAGGAATCCTAGAATGACCATTGTGTGGAGTACGTCTCCGTGACTCAGTGTCTGTATTTGTGTCCTGTCCCACAGATTCAGTACAAGTTTGTCTGTGAAGCCATCCTACGTGTTTACAAAGGCGGCTTAGTGCAACCACTGAGTTGATCCAATTAACTTTCATATCAAAGGGGCTTCTGCAAAGAACAAGAATGTCTTCTGAAGAAGAGCACATCGGTGGCACGTTGTATCCCGGAGATGCATTGGATACGGTCTATGGATGTAGTCTGTCTGTATCCACCAGACGGCTGGATTAATAACCTACATATATCTTTACCAAGTGATACAATCCCACTAACACCACCAACACCTCGCTGGCCGTAGAGTCCTGACCAGCATCTACTGTCCTCTTAGTAGACCATGTAAACCCATGGCAAATAGAAGAAACAACGGCAATATTTTTAATAGTTTCCTGAGTGCCAAAAATGTGACTTTTTAGAAAAAAAAAGCACCACCGTTGTATTTTATATTTTCTAAGCTCTATAATGCTCTAATATTTATTCTGGATATGTCTATGGCACAAACTACTCCACAAGGTAAAGCCTTGCTGTGGACACGTCACCGTACAGGAGAGAGACGCTTCTGGTAAATGTAATCATCCTTCTATTTACAGTCAGCATTGAACGTTGTGTGAATGATTTGCCTGCTCGCCTCCCGGTACCTCGTCATCCATTCCCCCTGGGTCCCGGGAAGCCCTTCTCTATGATAATACAGAACCGGCGCCGATCACATCCACCAATTCACCATCTTAAATTTGAGGATTTCATCAGCTTTAGTTTTTTATGTTTCTCCACTTTCTGTTGTACTAATCTAGTTAACCAGCAGCGCCTATATGGGCCAAGCTTGGTCATTCCCAGCACCCTGCAGACCAATGCCCTTCCAATGAGTATATATGGAGACCAAAGATTACATTTGTCCAACACAATGTAAAAACACTCCTATAGCAATAGGTAAACTAAGTGACGATAGTGAGCAGGACACAACGTGCTTCGCTCTGCAGAAATGGGTAAAGGCTTACAGTAGATTTCTGATATTGAGTTTGGTCGTCTTCACTGGAAGCACTTGGCATACATGTCATACTTGGTTTACACTAGTGTCATGGCTACCTGGTTGACCGGATCCATGACATACTGATGTAACAGCATCCAGAAAGAAGATGCATGGCAAGAACGTTCGTTAGTGTGCTTTAGAATGGCCACGCTACACAAATAATGACACGTACTTTACGTAGTGTGGAAGTCATTGGTGTTAGCGCTCCTGCATATAATAGACTAGAGCTTTATAAGCTAGCACCATTAGTTACATCGTTCTGGCAGTCCAAGTCCAACACAGCTATGTAGGACAGTTGAAAAAAGACACGTCTACCAAGTTGGACCAAGGAATCAGAAAGGACGAGGCTGAAGAAGGCGTGTAAGAACTGTTAATGTCATCTTGTTCCAAGAAATTGTCTAAGGGCTCGTTCACATGAGTGTCAGGGAGGTCTGTGTCCCATCTCTTTTCAGGGAGAAGGAAAACGGCCTCCTGGCCGAACGGTTCCGTCTTATGAGCAGTCCAGCGTCTTGCCAGGATTTACAAGATGAAATGGCACTGTTTCGTCCTGTTTTCTACCTGAGCTGACCCTCTGACACTGATGTGAACGAACCCCAGGCCTGTTTTGACAATCTCCTCAAGTCCGCTCTACGACAGATTCACAGTTTGCTGTATTTGACCATTTAATCTTTTTTTTTCCCTAGCCGGAGCGATTGCCCCCACTGTCTTCTTGCAGGGATCTTTATAATGACTATTTATATAAGTTAATCATGTCTCCCCTTATTAGACATCTCATCTCAAGACTAAATTACATTATTTTATTATTTCCTCATATTATTTTCTGCACATCCCCCCACATCCCATAGTGGTCCTTCTGCATGTCCCCCCACATCCCATAGTGGTCCTTCTGCATGTCCCCCCACATCCCATAGTGGTCCTCCTGCATGTCCCCCCACATCCCATAGTGGTCCTCCTGCATGTCCCCACATCTCATAGTGGTCCCTCTGCATGTCCCCACACATCCCTCAGTGGTCTCTCTGCATGTCCCCCCACATCTCATAGTGGTCCCTCTGCATGTCCCCACACATCCCATAGTGGTCCCTCTGCATGTCCCCACACATCCCATAGTGGTCCCTCTGCATGTCCCCCCACATCCCATAGTGGTCCCTCTGCATGTCCCCCCACATCCCATAGCGGTCCCTCTGCATGTCCCCACACATCCCATAGTGGTTCCTCTGCATGTCCCCACACATCCCATAGTGGTCCCTCTGCATGTCCCCACACATCCCATAGTGGTCCCTCTGCATGTCCCCACACATCCCATAGTGGTCCCTCTGCATGTCCCCACACATCCCATAGTGGTCCCTCTGCATGTCCCCACACATCCCATAGCGGTCCCTCTGCATGTCCCCACACATCCCATAGTAGTACCCCTGGTGTCCCCACACATCCCATAGTGGTCCTCCTGCATGTCCCCACACATCCCATAGTGGTCCCTCTGCATGTCCCCACACATCCCATAGTGGTCCCTCTGCATGTCCCCACATATCCCATAGTAGTCCTCCTGCATGTCCCCACACATCCCATAGTGGTCCTCCTGCATGTCCCCACACATTACATAGTGGTCCCTCTGCATGTCCCCACACATCCCATACTGGTCCTTCTGCCTGTCCCCACACATCCCATAGTAGTACCCCTGGTGTTCCCACACATCCCATTATAGTACCCCTGGTGTCCCCACACATCCCATTGTAGTACACCTGGTGTCCCCACACATGCTACAGTTTTACCCCTGATAGCCCCACACACCCAATAGCGGCCCATGCATGTTCCTACACCCTCCACAGGCCGGAGTGTTCAGTGGTCCCTCTGTGTCTATAGTGGTCCCTCCATACTTTTACAGTGCCTCCAAGTAACTGTCACATTGCTGCACCGCAAGTCCAAATCTTCACTTTCAATTTTCTTGATTGACACAGCGCTGCTACCTGGGCAGTCTGACTCCTCTCCCCATTCTCAGGTCAGAACATCCTTCATGCACTGCATGAGTGAAGGGAGTTGTGCCATCAGACCTAGTGGAGGAGTCGGACTGCCCAGCTAGCGGCGCTGCATGAATCAAGGAGGTTGCAAGTGAAGATTTGGGCTTACGATGCGGGGGCTGGGCCATGGACGAAATTCCTGGTGATGGCTTTCACTAGTACAGTGGCAGAGGGAGCTTTGCCCCCCCCCCCCCCCCCCCCGGCTAGCGGTCCAGGTTGTAGCTGCATCCCTTGCGACCCCTATAGTTAGTCTACTGGACTATACCACTTATGACCACAGATTAATCCATGTAGGAATCATTAACCACAATTGCTTGGATACAGTCCTTGAGCCAATTTTCAATCAATCTAATTACAATTATGCAGTACTTTCTAAATCAGTAGACCTTATTTAATCCATTAAGAGTCTACGAGGGACGATGCCAAAACGTTTGCAAAGTCCAGAGCATTATATCGCAGCCCCCTTGTCTTGGCTTCTACTCAACTCCTCCTAAAACATCAGGTTGGTTTGACAACGTCTGACCTTACTACAGCCCTGCTGGCCATTGCTTGTATTACTTTGTCACCTCCTCCTATATGTCGTAAACTAGGAGGACCTCAGGCAGATTATCCCACAATGCTGGTTACGTTTCTGGACTATAGAACACATCTCCCTTGTGCCGGTCACTATACAATTTCTAAATATTGTGAATGGGGGCGAAGCAGTAACTGAGCTAAATTCTTGAAGAACTCTTGGATCTTCTTCCTCTGGATCCACAGCCATGTTTACAGTTAGTTTATGCAACTTAGCTTGGACCAGATCGACAATCAGCCAATTTAGTATAGAGTGATCATAAGCGAGGTGTTCAGATGCCCTCAGCAAGAAAAGCATCGGGCAGAACCTAATAAAATGTGGTGTGTGTATTTGGTGGGGCATGGGCTTTAGGTTTCTCAGCTAAAGAGAATAGTACCAAATGTAACCACCAGGGGAATATTTGGTGCTATTGAAGTGTAAGATATAGGAGTCCGTTAATGTCTAAGAGCCATCCATTATAGTCTGGGGCAGGATTGTGTTTCCTGTATGATGGCTCAGAGATTTGTCATGTTGGAAAAACATATAAATATGGTTGAATGTGCGCTCCTTGCGCATGCTTCATGATGGTACTACCACCTCACTGATGAGGATGTATAACCAGCAAGGCAAGGGTGAGAGTCATAGCGCCGCAGCCCTACTGTACCGATCTGAAGAACCGGATCCTTTCACCTGCTGCATTATATACCCATAACATTGGCATACAGGACCAAATATTCCCCTAGTGGTTGCATTGAGTACTGTTATTCTTTCCTTTGAGAAACCCCATACAGCACTGAGTATACACAGGCTCTGCCACATAGACTTTGTGCTAGAGACCTCTATTAGGTGATGTACTAGCAGCACTGGCACGGACTACGCCGGGTATCCAGCTGCTCTTCTTTTGTATGCATGTATATAAAGAGTCGATTCAGTGGCTTCTGTTTTATCTTCACCCCAAGAGACCATTATTTAGAGGCCCCACATCTTCTGACTTTAATGTTCTTCTTTTCGCATTTATATACTTGACATTTTGGCATTTGTTCTCCTTCCTTTGGCCACATAGCCCATGGACACAGGTGGCGCTGATCCTGGGAATAGAGACAGGTGCATTTATAGACCAGCTGCAGTAATAATAGGGCTCCATCATGTCGATAACCATACTTTTAAAAAATACTTCACTTTTTAGTATACGAGTCAATTTAAAGGGATTGTCCAAGTAGTCTTTTTGTTAAAACTCTGTTTCATATGCTGTAAAATAAGCGTCTCGCCTCTCCCCACCGCTGCCCCTCCACTCCAGTCATTTGTTTACAGGCTGCAGTCCCACCTATTTACAGGGCAGGATAGGCTGCTGCAGCCAATGACAGGGCTCGGCCATCAATCACTCAGCTCTGTCATTGGCCGCAACAGCCTGTAAGTGTGAGGTCAGGGTAGAGACCCGCAGTGCGGAGCTGGGAGAGGGCAGTACATGCCGGTTAGTTATTCTACTACATGGGGTAGGGGTTTAGCACACGCCATAGGTAGATATCAGCATATATACATCATGTGCCTCATGGATGCGGTCTGTCGGGGCCAGAACAAGATGATTTAGATTCTGCTATAATTCTCGCTCGCTGTACAGCTGTAAATGATTTTTTAATGTAAAGTATCTACAAGTCTGACGGGAGAATGTAACAATAGGAGGAGTCCAGATCAGGCGAATGTAAATGGATGCCATATTTTTACACCGCTAATTTATGATGAACTTCTGATGAGGATTTTTGTGTATGATCTTTGGTTTTGGTACAGCATTCAATAAAAGAAGCCTTATTCACATCCCTGGTTATCAGCTGCTACTGAATGAAAACACTGATTTGTTAAGTAAATGGATAATGCGTGATTACTGTGAATATATCTTGTAACCGTCATTCGCACATGCGAGCGCGATAACGTGCGTTTTACACGCAGATGTAAGGCGCTCTTCATTCAGAAACGTCCCATTGCTTCTGTGACATTGCGGCCCGCAGGCACCTGTCTCACACACAATACAGGATCGCAAGTGTTTCCCATTGATTGTAATGCATGGCACTCGTACATCTCAGGCGTGCCAGTGCCATGTGCTGTCCTTAAGGTCTTTACCTGGCAGTGAGGGAAAGAAAGCGCTCATGGGTATGACCCCATTCAGATCGTAGATTCCCACAAGATTCCCACCAGTGTGAATGTAGCTTTAGTGATGCAGAGTTCACCTGAAGTCTTTTACATTATAGTATGACCTGTGACTGCTTAATAAATGATACTGAAGGCCATTGTTTGGCCTCTACCTGCCAAAGCAACCATCAGCAGCCCGCCATGCCATCAAGAGATGCCAATGGGGTGATTGTGCGGCCCCTCCCTAGTAATGAGATTAATGTTCTTTCTTACAAAAGAAAATAAGATAGTTGCCAGGTTAATGTCTGCACTTTCTAGATGATGCTGTCGTTTTGCGGCGCACGGCTACATACACTCGGCTCTGCTGCATGCAGGTATATAGTGGTCTACAGTTTGGTGACTATTTTTTCTCTATAGTAGATTAAATCTGAAAAGTATACCAGAGACTCAGTCCTCCACAGGGGATCGCTATGTTCTTCCATTATTTTCAATGGGTAGGAGGAGAGAGAGCTACTCAGCCCTACTACGTGCAGATACGTACACTCGGCTATGCTACGTGCAGCTCTACTACATGCAGGTGTATCCACTCGGCTCTACTACACGCAAGTGTATCCACTCGGCTCTGCTGCATGCAGGTAAATGCACTTGGCTCTGCTGCACATAGCTACATATACACTCTGCTGCATGCAGGTATACACACTCGGCTGTGCTACATGCACCTACATACTTGGCTCTGCTACACACAGGTAAGTGCACTTGGTTCTGCTACACGTAGGTATGTAGGGGTCTATAGCTCAGTGACTATTTTTTCTCAGTAGTAGATCGAATCTGTAGACAATACCAGAGATACAAGATATTATTCCAGTATACAGCAAGTATACTGGGGCCTGCACAGTAACATATCCTATACCAAGTGCTGTCATATGCAGTAATCGTCTGTCGCCATGTCCCTAAAGCGTGGAAGACCAAGCGGTGGACAGCAAACAGTTCAAGCCCAATCCTCGGATCCACAGTTCTTAAAACATTTACAACCATTCCCCCAAACATCTTATGTTCACGTAGCGACGGGTCAATCTAGTATTTGTAAAGAACGTTTGTGACTTTTTAATTCTCCATGTCGCTGTATTTTATAATCCTGAAATCATGCAGTTTTCACTCTGGCCGCAGATATAGGCTCTTCTGTAGATAAAGCTCTTCAGCGAGCATCCAATCTTCTCATTGTCATGGTTTAGGTTCTCTCCCTAAGGAGAAAAGATAGTGTTCTCATCGTCATATGTAGGATATTATTGAAAGGTAACACAGAGAACACAAGATTCACACTAAATGATAGTCACAGTTAACCTCTTCCCCCTACCTGCACAGGTCACAGACCATGCCTAGAACACTTTCACAATGGCAAACCACCCTGCAAAAACAGTCTACCAAGAAACAGTCACCCTAGGAGTCGGTCATACCTTGGTGTTTGCAGCAGGAGACTTTACCTTGTTACCAGTTATTGCTTGTGCCCGGACCTCCATTCTTGATGCCCCCAGAGCTATTACTCCAGCTTTACTCAGTACTGTGGGCGTCCCTCACTGGTTTCATCCAGCTGACTGGATTCCCTTTTCCACATATAATTGTAGTCAGGTGTTTGATGCTTGAGATTGCCTAAGTGTGATGAAGTACACAACATACTAGCATATGCCACTCTTGGGCTGCTCTAAGGTAATGTATTGTGTGTTGATTTGCAACAACAATCAATTAAGCTTGAGCTGCATTAGTTTGATTAACCAGCCCCAATACTGTGAAAATCTGATCATCTAGATAGTCTGTAGCTTCCACTAGCCTATCATTTGTGGTATGAATGGGCAAATAAACCATCCTGCTATCCATGCCCATATAGGCATTACATTAGGCTTACAATTTGGCCTTGGCTAACTATCCGCAGCTCTCTTGAAGTGTGCGTGTTCACGGCTTACCACTTATTACAGACCATCATGCGGTACCACAAAGGTGACAGATGAAAGCCTGAGAAGAGTACAAATGCCTGTATGTTAGGCCTCTTTCTCACGAGCGCTGTCTGCACACAGTATAGCCACGTGCAAAGCTCACGGCCATACTGCTCTAAAGATCGTGTGAATGGTTTAATTCAAGCTACTTGAACTAGCCCATTCACACAATCCGAGGCGCGGGCTTTCCAGCTTCCATAGGAGTCTATGAAAAGCACGTACCAAAGATAGGACAGGTCCTATTTCCCTCTGACATCATGACCGCATACACTTGGAGGTTGCTCCCCTGCTGGCCTGAAGGGACAGAAAGAGGCAGAGCATAAAAGGCACCTCCCCTCCACCAACACCAGTGCTTACCTGGTGTTACCCGGGGACTGACTGCTCGGTTCCACAGCGGCCGTCATCCAGGTGGCGGACGCCATCTCTGGGTCTTCCGACGGCGCGGTAACGTCAGACACTCCACTAGGGGTGTGTCCTTAGCTCGGGGGCGTGGCCTTGGCTCGGTGGCATGGCTTGGCTCCAAACTCAAAATTTTAAAGCTCCATGCACCAGGCAAGACCCTGGTGCTCTACACGCTGGAGATTGATCCAAAGGACAGGACTCCATCTCACAAGCGCAGGATGTCGGCCAGAGAGGACCCAGAGAATCTTCCAACTGTAAGTGGTCCTGTGGGCCAACCTACAGACACCAGCACTACATACACTTCTTTACTAACAGAGTTCTCCCTTGTCATTTCAGGACCGGGATACTCAAAAACCTAGGGAGGCTAGGAGGAGAATTAGGAAGTGTCCAGTATGCTTAGCAAAACTGGACAACTCCTATACCAAAACAATATGCACTTCCTGTTCAGTGAAAATCCTGCAGGAAGAAAAAACTTCCCTAATGTCTGAGATTTGGTCGGTCATCCAGGAAGAAGTGCAGTCCTCCCTTTCAGACCTCCAACCAGGGCCCTCAGGTGTTACAAGAAGGTCTGCTCCGGCCATGTCAGAGTCCGACTCTGAAATGGCAGATGAATTTCAGTTAGAAGCTCTTGAGGAAGTGTCGCAGGGGGAGAAAAAATACCTTTTTTCCACAATTAACATGGATCAGCTACTAAAAGCAGTGCGCAGAACCATGCAAGTAGAGGAAGAAGTTCAGCAACCTCGCACAGCGCAGGACAACATGTTTGCGGGCTTGCTTCCACAACGGAAATCTACATTTTCTGTAAATGCCACACTAAAACAACTGATCCTGAATGAGTGGTGGTGTGTGGATCAGGCTCAGCTAATCTCCAAGGAGTTTAAGGCGCGCCTTTTATTTTCGGGCGATGAGGTGGCCATCTTTGAGGAGACGCCTAAAGTGGATACAGCTATCTCCATGGTGTCTAAGAAGTCAGGACTTCCATTTGAGGATACGTCCAATTTAAAGAACTCTATGGATAGGAAAGTGGATACGACCATGCACAAGGCTTGGTCCACATCCAGCCTCATCATAAAGTCTAACATTGCGGCCACTTTGGTGGCTCGCTCCATGGCGGTCTGGCTGGATCAGCTTGCGTCTTTGATCAACCAGAAAGCTTCCAGAGAAGAGATTGCAGGTGGCATCGCTCTGCTACAGATGGTAACAGGATTTTTGGTGGATGCTTCTATGGAGACGGTCCGCTTTGGAGCCCGCATGGCAGCCCTATCCAATACTGCTAGAAGAGCAGTTTGGGTAAAGGAATGGTCCGGAGACATAACCTCCAAGAACAAGTTGTGCACCTTACCTTTTCCGGGGTTTTGACATGTTACCCTTTCGGGGTTCACGCATCTTTGGACCAGACCTGGATGGCCTGCTAGAGCAGGTAGTGGACAAAAACCAGGGACTGCCAGCCATCAGACCACCTAAAAGAATGTTCCACTCTATATAAAAAATCTAGAGTAACAATAAGAGAGGCAATGCGCATCCTGGGGCTAATATCTTCGTGTATTGGTGTAGTTCCTGGGGCCCAATTCCACAGCCATCATCTCCAGGCACTTATCCTTCAAAATTGGGATAAGTTACAGTCCTCACTAGACCAGACAATCCCTATTTCCGCTAGGGCCAGATCCTCACTCCGCTGGTGGTTGCCTCAGATAACCTTTCGCGGGCATCTGAATAGAACCTGGAACCTGCGATAATAACAACGGACGCCAGCGCCAAAGGGTGGGGGACCAACTTTAAAGGCGGTCATATACAGGGTACATGGGACCCTCATGAAAGATCCTGTTCCTCTAACTTTAGAGAGCTTAATGCGGTATGGAAATGCCTACGAAGCCTGCAATCGCTTTTAGGGATGAAGCATGTGGGGATCCTTTCCGATAACATGACGGCAGTGTCACTCATTCGCCACCAGGGTATCACCAGGAATCCTCTTCTTCAGCAACTGGCGGGAAGGATCCTTCAGTGGGCGGAACTCACAACCACGTCACTGTCGGCCTTCCACATAAAAGGAGCCAAAAATTCAGCCGCAGACTTTCTAAGCGGGAAGAAAGTGGACCCAGGAGAGTGGGAACCCCATCCCGAGGTGTTCAACCTTCTCGTGACAAAATGGGGGGTACCCGAAATCGACCTGTTTGCATCAAACACCAAGTGCCGTCTTTTCTTTTCCCGAGGCTCGGAGAAACAAGCCTTAGACACAGGCGCCCTCTCTCACCCCTGGGGTTGGGACCTAGCATACGCTTTTCCCCCTTTACCGCTGATCCCGCTCGTTCTAAGGAAATTGCTACAGTCAGACCTGTTAGTAATTTTAGTAGCGCCTTATTGGCCCAAAAGACCTTGGTTTCCTCTCCTCAGATCTCTGTCAGTGGGAGAGCCCTTCCATCTTCCGCCAAGACCGGACCTCCTGCTGAAAGATCCTCTCCTCTACCCTGAGGTTCACAAGTTCAGGCTTACGGTTGAGTCCGAATACTCTCAAAGTCCAAGTGGCGACTTTGTGGGCATTCTTTGAACTCACGCTTGCCGAGCATAGGTGGATTAGAAGGTTTCTTAGAGGGGCGACTAGATTGCATCCATTTACAAGGCGTACAGCGCCCCCCTGGGATCTGACCATAGTCCTTCAGGCCTTCTGCGATCCCCCATCTGAACCAATTAGTGACCTATCCATCGCCTTGCTGACATATAAGGTAGCCCTCCTTGTGGCGGTCACATCAGCTAGGCGTGTGGGTGAAATCCAGGCTCTTTCACAGAGACCCCCATACAGGACTATTCACCCAGACAAGATTGTATTCTCTTTAGACCCTTCCTTCCAACCTAAAGTCTTGTCAGATTTCCACAGAGGCCAACCAATAGTCATTCCAGCCTTCTGCCAAAATTTTAAAAACGAAAAGGAGCAGAGGCTCTATAATCTCGACGTTAGAAGAGCTGTACTAGCGTACCTTGAGGCGATGGAAAGTTTTAGGAAAACTGATGAACTTTTCGTTCAATTTCAGGGGCAGGCCAAAGGAAGGGCCACTTCTAGAGATGCGATCGCCCGGTGGCTTAGTAGAGCCATTCAGGAGGCTTACAAGACCAAGGGCATCCCTCCCCCAGAAGGATTGAAGGCCCACTCTCCGCGAGCAGTGGCATCTTCCTGGGCAGAAAGAGCGCACGCCTCAATCGAACAAATCTGTAACGCGGCCACGAGGACTTCTAGGCATACGTTTATTAGACACTACAGGCTGGACTTTAAATCTAGTCAGGATGCAACCTTCGGGAGAAAGGTGCTTCAAGCAGTAATCCCTCCCTAAAAAAGCTGATGCCAGTTATCTGGTATTCCTCCAAGCGTATGCTGTCATGATGTCGGAGTGAAAATGGGAATTTTTCTTACCGATAATTCCCTTTCTTGAAGGCATCATGACAGCATACGGGCTTTTCCCCCCTACCAACATGGTCATCTTTAGTTTGTCTAACACATGAGGTAATGTGTACATTTATGATTTCCTTGTCTGAGGTGTGTGATGCCAATAAAACACACCTTCTGGTTAAGTACTCTGTCACTGGGGATATTTGGAACGCACTGGTGTTGGTGGAGGGGGAGGTGCCTTTTATGCTCTGCCTTTTCCTGTCCCTTCAGGTCAGTAGGGGAGCGACCTCCAGGTGTATGCTGTTATGATGCCTTCAAGAAAGGGAATTATCGGTAAAAAAAATTCCTGCTTTTATGCGCACCACAGAACTTACATGTGACCTGCAGTCGTATGTCTTATCTCTGTTAGGTGCATGCAGTTAACGCACCTTACAATCGTTCATGTGAACGCTTCTATAGGAACCCATTGGTTCCAAGCACTAGCGTGAGAAGAGGTCTGTGCAAACCAACACAAACTCAAAAACCCTTACCTTTGGTAGCTGTATGCAGTCAATTAGCAGTTGCTGAAACGAATAGTCTGGTCTTGGAGTAACAGGAAGGAAGGAGGTACTTTGACCAATTGGCCATGCAGCCCTGTACAAACCGGGTCAAAGCAATGTTGAATCCTCAGGCAAGCCAAGCAGAAGACACTATATCACACATTACCTTCTTGGATTGATGGGTTGGCCCATGGCTTATATGTGGCATCATGGAGTAAAGCGTGTGGGGGAGGCACAGGAACCTACCCTTCCTTTAGACCCTGTCAGCATTCTGTTCGCTCCTCTCTGGTGCCACTCTTCCTTTTCTCCCTTTGAGGCCTGTTCCTGCAATTTAAGAGACATCCACGCCCACTTAAGGTGCAACCAGGTAATAGCTGTTACCTCAGTCAAGGGGATTCAGGCTGCTGTGTCTCAGAAGTTCTCTCTTTGGTATGAGCCTGGAATATGATGATAGCCACCTATGTGGTAAGAGCTAAAGCCTTGGGCAACAAAGACACTGGTTCTGCATTAGTTTACCGGGTGAAACAACAAAAATTTCTACTGTGCCACATGGGTGCAATTCCAAAAGCGCACCTTGAGTTGGTGCAGACATTAAAATTATTACCTTCAACCAGTCTACACACTGCAGGAAGTGCTATCAACTCCGGCCTCCAGAGCAGAGTTCCCAGGAAGGGAGTGGTTTTTCTACAATTACAGCACTGTTGGTTACCACTGCATAACCTGTTCTGTTTGTCCATTTTCATGATATCTGGAACGATCTACAAAAAAAAAACTATCAAAGTTTAAGCAAAGGAAAAGAAAACAAATGCTTGCGCTCGTGGGAAACAGGCCCAATATTCAAATTGATTATTTATAATCAATTTATTACAATCCACTAAATAAGCTGAGCAACGCGTTTCCGCGACCTTCCGTTGCCTTTTTCAAGCTCAATTAAACATAAAAAGACAAACTATTTATACATCTACTAGCTGATATACCTGGCTTCGCCCGAGTTAATTTGGTACTGGTGTTTATCTGGTGTTCACACGGAAAATCTTATGAAGTCGTGGTTACTTTAGAGATACTGAGGAAAAACATATGTTCACCATTTTGCATAGTTCTCTGCGTTACCCAGGAAACACCACGTGGAGGTAACCATGCGACGTTTCCTTCATATAAAATGACATCAGGAAGTGAGAGAATTAGATTACGTACATAAAATTTGGACACTAATTCTTTTGCGCTTAGAATTGAATAATCGAGTTGGGACCCATTAGCTTTTTATATTTATGACACAATCAATGCTTGTGCCAAATTTCATGTTTCTATGACATTGGGAAGTGAGAGATTTAGATTATGTACGTAAAATTTGGACGCTATTTCTTTTGCGCATAGAATTGAATAATGGAGTTGGGACCCATTAGCTTTCCCTATTTATGACATAATCAATGCTCGTGCCAAATTTCCCGTTTCTATGACACCGGAAAGTGAGAAAATTACATTCCGCACGTAAAATTTGGACGCTAATTCTTTTGCGCATAGAATTAAATAATCGAGTTGGGACCCATTAGCTTTTCCTTTTTATGACATAATCAATGCTCGTGCCAAATTTCCCGTTTCTATGACACCGGAAAGTGAGAAAATTACATTCCGCACGTAAAATTTGGACGCTAATTCTTTTGCGCATAGAATTGAATAATCGAGTTGGGACCCCTTAGCTTTTCCTACTTATGACATAATCAATGCTCGTGCCAAATTTCACGTTTCTATGACACCGGAAAGTGAGAAAATTACATTCCGCACGTAAAATTTGGACGCCAATTCTTTTGCGCATAGAATTGAATAATGGAGTTGGGACCCATTGACTTTTACTATTTATGACATAATCAATGCTCGTGCCAAATTTCCCATTTCTATGACACTGGAAAGTGAAGAAATTACATTCCGCACGTAAACTTTCGACGCCAATTCTTTTGCGCTAGAATTGAATAATAAAGTTGGGACCTATTAACTTTTCCTATTTATGACATAATCAATGCTCGTGCCAAATTTCATGTTTTTATGACACCAGAAAGTGAGAAAATTAGATTCCGTACGTAAAATTTGGACGCTGATTCTTTTGCGCATAGAATTGAATAATTGAGTTGGGACCCATTAGCTTTCCCTATTTATGACATAATCAATGCTCGTGCCAAATTTCACGTTTCTATGACACCGGAAAGTGAGAAAATTACATTCCGCACGTAAAATTTCGACGCAAATTCTTTTGCGCTAGAATTGAATAATCGAGTTGGGACCCCTAAACTTTTCCTATTTATGACATAATTAATGCTTATGCCAAATTTCAAGTTTCTATGACATTAGGAAGTGAGAAAATTAGATTCTGTACGTAAAATTTGGACGCTAATTCTTTTGCGCATAGAATTGAATAATCGAGTTGGGACCCATTCGCTTTTCCTACTTATGACATAATCAATGCTCGTGCCAAATTTCCCGTTTCTATGACACCGGAAAGTGGGAAAATTAGATTCCGTACGTAAAATTTGGACGCTAATTTTTTGCGCATAGAATTGAATAATCGAGTTGGGACCCATTAGTTTTTCCTATTTATGACATAATCAATGCTCGTGCCAAATTTCCCGTTTCTATGACACCGGAAAGTGAGAAAATTACATTCCGCACGTAAAATTTCGATGCTAATTCTTTTGCGCATAGAATTGAATAATGGAGTTGGGACCCATTAGTGTTTCCTATTTATGACAATCAATGCTCGTGCCAAATTTCCTGTTTCTATGACACCGGAAAGTGAGAAAATTACATTCCGCACGTAAAATTTGGACACTAATTCTTTTGCGCATAGAATTGAATAATCGAGTTAAGACCCCTTAGCTTTTCCTACTTATGACATAATCAATGCTCGTGCCAAATTTCACATTTCTATGACACCGGAAAGTGAGAAAATTACATTCCGCACATAAAATTTCGATGCCAATTCTTTTGCGCTAGAATTGAATAATCAAGTTGGGACCCATTGGCTTTTTCTATTTATGACATAATTAATGCTCGTGCCAAATTTCCCGTTTCTATGACACCGGAAAGTGGGAAAATTACATTCCGCACGTAAAATTTGGACGCTAATTCTTTTGCGCATAGAATTGAATAATGGAGTTGGGACCCATTAGTGTTTCCTATCTATGACATAATCAATGCTCCTGCCAAATTTTACGTTTCTATGACATTGGGAAGTGAGTGATTTAGATTATGTACGTTAAATTTCGACGCCAATTCTTTTGTGCTAGAATTGAATAATCGAGTTGGGACCCAATTTCTTTTCCTGTTTTGGAGATAATCTATGGTTGCGCCAAATTTCATGTTTCTACGACATCGGGAAGTTGGAGAACTTTTGGCAAGTGAGTCAGTCAGTCAGTCAGTCAGTCAGTCAGTGAGGGCTTTCAGCGCGTTGCTGCGAAGACAGACATACATACATACATACATTCGTTTTTATATATCTAGATCGTTTTTATATATCTAGATGACGGCAGCAGCGACCACTGAGGTTTTGTAGGCCGCTGCTTCCCCCTTGCAGGCTGAATAAAATAGCCGTTGTGTGGAACATCCAATTTATCCGGCTGCTGTGGCTTCTTGGGAAGATAGCCTAGTACATGTTTGCCCACTTCCAACTCCAATGGAGACTGACTGTAAATGGCTGGCGTGCTCTAGTATTTATGGTTTCAAGCTGTACGTGTCATTGCATACAGTCTATCTATCTATCTATCTATCTATCTATCTATGACATCAGGAAATGAGAGAATTAGATTCCGTACGTAAAATTTGAACGCTAATTCTTTGGCGCTTTGAATTGAATAATCGAGTTGGGACCCATTAACTTTTCCTATTTATGACATAATCAATGCTCGAGCCAAATTTCAAGTTTCTATGACATTGGGAAGTGAGAGAATTAAATTCCGTACATAAAATTTGGACGCTAATTCTTTTGCGCTTAGAATTGAATAATCGAGTTGGGATGAGACATAAGGCCTTGCCCATAAGCATTCCCCAACCTCCAAGAACTGAACCTACCTACCTGAATGAGATTTTGTAGGCCGCTGCTTCCCCCTTGCGGGCTGAATAAAATAGCCGTTGGGTGGAACATACAATTTATCCGGCTGCTGTGGCTTCTTAGGAAGATATCCTAGTACTTGTTTACCCACTTCCAACTCCAATGGTAATTGGCTGGCGTGCTCTAGTGGTTCCAAGCTGTACGTGTCATAATAGAGCCTTAATGACATCACAATGCAGCTTATGAGAACATGTTGGGGCATGTTCGCGCGTTGCTGCGAAGACAGACATACATACATACTACGTTTTTATATATCTAGATGACGGCAGCAGTGACCACTGAGGTTTACCGCTGGGGTATGTCACTCTTATTACTAATGGGGGGAGTGTCACTATTATTACTGCTGTGGGATGTCACTATTATCGCTGGGGTGAAGGTGTCACTATTACCGCTGGGGTATGTGTACATGTGGCAGAAATGGGCAGGGCTCTTTCAGAATAGACCGGGTGCAGATTTTGACTGCTTTTTAGATGCGGAAATGCTGCAGAATTTTCCACAGAAATCTCCGCTGAGCACATTCTGCAGTATTTCCGCGTCCAAAAAGCAGTCAGAATCTGCACCCGGTCTATTCTGAAACAGCCTTGTTCTTTTTAGAACGACGGGGGTAAAATCATACGTTGTGATAAGCCCCGCCCCCTGACGTGTTGGCACTTTGCGATACATAAGTGGGTTTTGGGTTGTAGTTTGGGCACTCGGTCCCTAAAAGGTTCGCCATCACTGGCCTAGTACATGTTTGCCCACTTCCAACTCCAGTGGAGACTGACTGTAAATGGCTGGCGTGCTCTAGTATTTATGGTTTCAAGCTGTACGTGTCATTGCATACAGTCTATCTATCTATCTATCTATCTATCTATCTATCTATCTATCTATCTATCTATCTATCTATCTATCTATCTCCTATCTATCTATCTATCTATCTATCTATCTATCTATCTATCTATCTATCTATCTATCTATCTATCTATCTATCTATCTATCTATCTATCTATCTATCAGGGTTATTGCATACAGTCTATCTATCTATCTATCTATCTATCTATCTATCTATCTATCAGGGTTATTGCATACAGTCTATCTATCTATCTATCTATCTATCTATCTATCTATCTATCTATCTATCTATCTATCTATCTATCTATCTATCTATCTATCTATCTATCTATCTATCTATCTATCTATCTATCTATCTATCTATGACATCAGGAAATGAGAGAATTAGATTTTGTAGGCCGCTGCTTCCCCCTTGCGGGCTGAATAAAATAGCCGTTGGGTGGAACATACAATTTATCCGGCTGCTGTGGCTTCTTAGGAAGATATCCTAGTACTTGTTTACCCACTTCCAACTCCAATGGTAATTGGCTGGCGTGCTCTAGTGGTTCCAAGCTGTACGTGTCATAATACAGCCTTAATGACATCACAATGCAGCTTTATAGAACATGTTGGGGCATGTTCAAGGGCGTCCGATGTTGATGACATCAGTGATGACATCACAATAGCAGGTGGCTTACTTATTCGATCTACGTGGGGGGGGGGGCGTAACTTTCGACGACGCTCGCGCGCCATTTATCGTAGGATATTTGTACTATGCCTATAATCTTCCCAGGAGTGTACTTAACAACTTCCCAAAGTTTCATGGCGATCGGATGAATGGTGTAGTAGCGCATAAAGGACAAACAGACACGCACGCAGACACGCACGCACGCACGCAGACAGACATACATTCAATTTTATATATATAGATTAAATGTATGCCTGTGTGTCTGCGTGTCTGTGTGTCTGTCTGTCTGTCTGTTTGTCCTCTATGCGCTACTACACCATATATCCGATCGTCATGAAACTTTGGGAAGTTGTTGAGTACACTCCTGGGAAGATTATAGGCATAGTACAACTATCATATGATAAATGGCGCGCGTGCGAGCGTCGTCGACAGTTACGCCCCCCCCCCCATGTGGATCGTTTGATTTCCATCACTGCCACTAATTCTCTCACTTCGCAATGTCGTAGAAACATGAAATTTCGCAGGAGCATTGATTATGTCATAAATAGGAAAATCTAATGGGTCCCAACTCGATTATTCAATTGTAAGCGCCAAAGAATTAGCGTCCAAATTTTACGTATGGAATCTAATTTTCTCACTTTCCGGTGTCATAGAAACGTGAAATTTGGCAAGAGCATTGATTATGTCATAAATAGGAAAAGCTAATGGGTCCCAACTCGATTATTCAATTCTAAGCGCCAAAGAATTAGCGTCCAAATTTTACATACAGAATCTAATTTTCTCACTTCCTAATGTCATAGAAACGTGAAATTTGGCATAAGCATTAATTATGTCATAAATAGGAAAAGTTTAGGGGTCCCAACTCGATTATTCAATTCTAGCGCAAAAGAATTGGCGTTGAAATTTTATGTGCGGAATGTAATTTTCTCACTTTCCGGTGTCATAGAAACAGGAAGTTTGGCACGAGCATTGATTATGTCATAAATAGGAAAAGTTAATAGATCCCAACTCCATTATTCAATTCTATGCGCAAAAGAATCAGCGTCCAAATTGTACGTACGGAATCTAATTTTCTCACATTCCGGTGTCATAGAAACGGGAAATTTGGCACGAGCATTGATTATGTCATAAATAGGAATAGCTAATGGGTCCCAACTTGATTATTCAATTCTATGCGCAAAAGAATTAGCGACCAAATTTTACGTGCGGAATGTAATTTTCTCACTTTCCGGTGTCATAGAAACAGGAAGTTAGGCACGAGTATTGATTATGTCATAAGTAGGAAAAGCTTATGGGTCCCAACTCGATTATTCAATTCTATGCGCAAAAGAATTGGCGTCAAAATTTTACGTACATAATCTAAATCTCTCACTTCCCAATGTCATAGAAACGTGAAATTTGGCAGGAGCATTGATTATGTCATAAATAGGAAAAGTTAATAGGTCCCAACTCCATTATTCAATTCTATGCGCAAAAGAATTAGTGTCCAAATTTTACGTGCGGAATGTAATTTTCTCACTTTCCGGTGTCATAGAAACGGGAAATTTGGCACGAGTATTGATTATGTCATAAGTAGGAAAAGCTTATGGGTCCCAACTTGATTATTCAATTCTATGCGCAAAAGAATTAGCGTCCAAATTTTACGTGCGGAATGTAACTTTCTCACTTTCGGGTGTCATAGAAACGGGAAATTTGGCACGAGCATTGATTATGTCATAAATAGGAAAAGTTAATAGGTCCCAACTCCATTATTCAATTCTATGCGCAAAAGAATTAGCGTCCAAATTTTACGTGCGGAATGTAACTTTCTCACTTTCCGGTGTCATAGAAACGGGAAATTTGGCACGAGCATTGATTATGTCATAAATAGGAAAAGTTAATAGGTCCCAACTCGATTATTAAATTTTAGCGCAAAAGAATTGGCGTCCAAATTTTACGTGCGGAATGTAATTTTTTTCACTTTCCGGTGTCATAGAAACAGGAAATTTGGCACGAGCATTGATTATGTCATAAAAAGTAAAAGTTAATAGGTCCCAACTCCATTATTCAATTCTATGCGCAAAAGAATTAGCGTCCAAATTTTACGTACGGAATCTAATTTTTTCACTTTCCGGTGTCATAGAAACGGGAAATTTGGCACGAGCATTGATTATGTCATAAATAGGAAAAGCTAATGGGTCCCAACTCCATTATTCGATTCTATGCGCAAAAGAATTAGCGTCCAAATTTTACGTGCGGAACGTAATTTTCTCACTTTCAGGTGTCATAGAAACGGGAAATTTGGCACGAGCATTGATTATGTCATAAATAGGAAAAGCTAATGGGTCCCAACTCTATTATTCAATTCTATGCGCAAAAGAATTAGCGTCCAAATTTTATGTATGTAATCTAATTCTCTCACTTCCTGATGTCATTTTATATGAAGGAAACGTCGCATGGTTACCTCCACGTGGTGTTTCCTGGGTAACGCAGAGAACTATGCAAAATGGTGAACATATGTTTTATCTCAGTATCTCTAAAGAAACCACGACTTCATAAGATTTTCCGTGTGAACACCAGATAAACACCAGTAATAAATTAACTCGGGCGAAGCCGGGTATATCAGCTAGTGTATATATATATATATATATATATATATATATATATATATATATATATATATATGAATGAATGAATGTCTGTCCTTTTTGCATTACTACACCATTCATCCGATCGCCATGAAACTTTCGGAAGTTGTTGAGTACACTCATGGGAAGATTACTGGCATAGTACAACTATCCTACGATAGGTGGCGCGCGTGCGTGCGTCGTCGACAGTTATGCCCCCCAGACAAAGATCGTTTGTTTTTCATCTCAAGCACGAAAGCAAAAGGCATTACGACCAACGGGATGAGTGTTCAACTACAAAATTATGCATCCGCCGAACGTTTCACTTGACAATTGCGGATATTGAGAATGCTGAGGTAAAATTAAAGCTGTGCTGTGATTGGTTACTATTTCTTATACTGCTGAGGTAACATGAAAGCTGTGCTGTGATTGGTGGCTACTTATACTACTGTGGTTACATGAAAGCTGCGCTGCGATTGGTTGTTATATATTATACCACTGAGGTAACATGAAAGCTGCGCTGTGATTGGTTGTTATATATTATACCACTGAGGTAACATGAAAGCTGCGCTGTGATTGGTTGTTATATATTATACCGCTGAGGTAACTTGAAAGCTGCGCTGTGATTGGTTGTTATCTAGATATATAAAAACGAATGTGTGTATGTATGTCTGTCTTCGCAGCAACGCGCGACGGGTACGCTAGTTCTATATATAATGTACATCTATGTTAATTGTTGTATTCACTTAGTGTGTAAAGTATATGTCACAGTAGGGTTCAGTTAAGTCTCTAAAACATAGCTTTTATTGAAAAACTAAATAAAAAGGAGTTTGTAACACAAAGTCCTAAACTCTAGACACAGATACACAAATAAATAAAAAACTGCACCCCTATGTCAAATGAGGGGAAAGCAGTATATACGTTGCCTAAGAACCGATATTTTCTCCCAACGGAATTAAAGTTTCTATTTTTGTTCTCCGTGGTATATATCCTAGAGCTAGTTGGATAGGCTCGTTAAGAATGGTGTTCCAGCTTGTATAGACAGCTATAGATATTCAATAGATGGGGGACTTGTATCCGCTTTTTAGAGCACGTGCGTTATTCCTCCCAAATAGAGAAAGATGCATAGACTGTCAAACAATGCCGTAGGTGAGAGAATATTCACGCTACTTTGGCTAGTTTCAGAAAAATCCGATATAAAGCTGATATCAGAATGCTGTAGCTTGCCAACGTTTTTTGCGAGTTGTAGCCACCAAAACAAAAGTTATAATGCAGTACACCAAACTGCCAGCTCAATTATTTTGTAGGTTCAAAAATCAGTGGTTCAACGCGTTTCCGCTACCTGTTACGTAGCCTCATCAGGAACCATAAGAGAGTTTTTACAAACAAATCAGCTTCCAGCTAAACGGTTAATCCCCAGATTGGGATATTATAACCTTTTAGGAGGAGGGAGGTAGATAATCCTATCACTAGGTAGATCAAGGTAAATGAACCCAGTTTCCCCCCAGGAAAAATAGCTTCCAGCTAAACGGTTAGTCCCCAGATTGAGAAATCATAACCTGGCCGCCAGTCTACCACAGAGACTGGTGCTGCTGCCTTTTTTTGTTTTTGTTCCTGCTATCTTTGGGGGGAAACTGGGTGTATTTATCTTGAACTACCTAGTGATAGAATTGTCTACCTCCCTCTCTCTAAAGGTTATGATTTCTCAATCTGGGGACTAACCGTTTAGCTGGAAGCTATTTTTCCTGGGGGGAAACTGGGTTCATTTACCTTGATCTACCTAGTGATAGGATTATCTACCTCCCTCCTCCTAAAAGGTTATAATATCCCAATTTGGGGATTAACCGTTTAGCTGGAAGCTGATTTGTTTGTAAAAACTCTCTTATGGTTCCTGATGAGGCTACGTAACAGGTAGCGGAAACGCGTTGAACCACTGATTTTTGAACCTACAAAATAATTGAGCTGGCAGTTTGGTGTACTGCATTATAACTTTTGTTTTGGTGGCTACAACTCGCAAAAAACGTTGGCAAGCTACAGCATTCTGATATCAGCTTTATATCTGATTTCTCTGAAACTAGCCAAAGTAGCGTGAATATTCTCTCACCTACGGCATTGTTTGACAGTCTATGCATCTTTCTCTATTTGGGAGGAATAACGCACGTGCTCTAAAAAGCGGATACAAGTCCCCCATCTATTGAATATCTATAGCTGTCTATACAAGCTGGAACACCATTCTTAAACGAGCCTATCCAACTAGCTCTAGGATATATACCACGGAGAACAAAAATAGAAACTTTAATTCCGTTGGGAGAAAATATCGGTTCTTAGGCAACGTATATACTGCTTTCCCCTCATTTGACATAGGGGTGCAGTTTTTTATTTATTTGTGTATCTGTGTCTAGAGTTTAGGACTTTGTGTTACAAACTCCTTTTTATTTAGTTTTTCAATAAAAGCTATGTTTTAGAGACTTAACTGAACCCTACTGTGACATATCCATTTTTTCATCGAGGTGTTCGTCCTGCAACTGTGAAACCCCTAGTGTGTAAAGTATATAATAATTTAGAAGAACATAAGCTAGTATACTGGGTAAAATCCCTATAGCAGATAGATCACGAAAGCAACCACTTTTGTAATCCTTACAAGTGATGATAAAGTTCATTGAAAAAAACTTGACACGCATTAAGCGTTTCAAGGGGAGACGCGATGACGTCACCACACCATCGCAAGTAGCGGAGTCTCCGCCTAGTAGTCTTCAGAGTACGGCGTGCACTGCCAATGCACATGGACAAGTGAGTTATATGTTTTAATGCTATGTTTAAATAGTTTGTCTTTTTATGTTTAATTGAGCTTGAAAAAGGCGACGGAAGGTCGCGGAAACGCGTTGCTCAGCTTATTTAGTGGATTGTAATAAATTGATTATAAATAATCAATTTGAATATTGGGCCTGTTTCCCACGAGCGCAAGCATTTGTTTTCTTTTCCTTTGCTTAAAATTTATGCGACGAGTCCCTGGAATTTTTGAGGGTTAACTCGTTCATTTGCTGTGCGCCTCTCTACGGATGAGGAACCTGGCTTTATAATTTCTACATGCCATCTGGGATTTCGGTGCCGGTGAGATTCATCCTTTTGGTCTGGTCTCACCTGAGCACCCGGTGAGTGTTTTTCCTGCTTCACCATAATTACCTGCTGCTAATCCATAATTCTCTGGCGCTCTCCTCTTATATATTTCTATCAAAGTTTAGTTTAGCAATTTGTTCATCTTTAACATCCATCCCTTTTCTGTATCATAAGGGCAATGCCATCATGTTGACATACGCCATCCTGTTCTGTGGATTCTAGTGATTTAAAATGCAGACATTTTTCAGGCTGCTTAGTGGTTACTGTGTACATTTGTCCCATTGAACGTAGTGAGATTCAACGTGGTGCACCATCTCAAAGTGACATTTGGAGGAAGAAGTAGAGCGCACTGTAGATATAACTGCCTAGCTCTAGGTACAATGTCAGATGCCTTGTCCAAAAGCAGCTGGACGGCTGCTGTGATCCTGACACATGAGGGGGCTTCTCTGGCCACAGGGTCAAGTCTGTCAGAATAATAGGCAACCGAACGTTGTTGTAGACCATAGCACTGTGTTAGGACCGCAGTGACATGGGCCACCATTTCTGTACACTCTCCAGACGTGTGTTTCAGAATGCCTGTTTATCCCCCTCTGCAGGCCATTCTGTATATTGCTATCCGAATATACATATATATATATATATATATATATATATATATATATATATATATATATATATATATATACACACACACTGATAACTTGGGTTGCAAGTGCCTCAGCTTGTGAGCTTTTTGACTTGCGAGCAGGCTCCCTCTCAAATTTTTGCTCTGATTTAAAAGCAAAAACTCAGGTTACGAGCCTGCTTCTGCATTCCAACATTGCTTTCAATGGGGCCACCGCTGCTGCCGGAAGCACCATTAAATGCAATTGGCTGCTGGCAACCCCTGCAATGATTTTGAATACAATGAATGGCTGAGCGCTGCCTGTGATTGGCTGAGCACTGTGACCAATCACAGGCAGCGCTCAGCTGTCATTCACTGAATGGCTGAGCGCTGCCTGTGGTTAAACTGAGCGCTCAGCCAATCAGACGCAGCCCTTTCAGCAGGCGGGGATTTTAAGTCCCCAACTGCTGAAAAGCTTCAGAGCAGTGCAGGGAGAGCGTGCCTGAGCCTCGGCAGTGACGGACAGGTGAGTATATATATTTTTTATTTCTTACTACAGCTAGGGATGATCTTCAGGGAAGGGCTTATATTTTATTACAGATTTGCGTGTACACCACGCTGTCCACGGGAGCCTCTAACTGCCACATCAGACAGTGAGCAAATGATAATTTACAGTACCTTAGCTTCCTATCCATTCCAGCTAAATAGCCAGCTAATCATCCACGGATGTGAGCACATTGTGACACACTGCAAAGCTAGAAGGTGCAGAACTATGTCTAAAACCCGCACTGGACTCTGTCAACCCGGCACCGATCCCAGCACTGCTGCAACACCCAGTAGGCACTCCATGAGAAAGCGGTGAGCCAGGTACAGATAAGCTTGGATAAGGAAGCTGAAGTATATGAAACCCAAATCCAGAAACTGACTGAACAGCTAGAGCAAACAAATGTGAAAGGAACCGTTGAAAAGGCCAAATAGGCTTAGGAAAGTGAGTGTACTGGGCTGACCATCTGAGCGTCGGATGCGACTGTACAGATAGTCATCTGTGCTACAAATAGGGACAGAAAGTAGAGTTATAACTTTAAACCAAAAATAATCACTCTGACATCGTTAACATCACAGTGCCAGGAAAATAAGCTATAAGTAGTAAAAAAAAAACAAAGGAGAGGAGAACTGGTATCAAGCTGGTGATAGCCCCTACCTAATAGTGAATGACCCGTCCATATATAGATTTATTCACCCACGTTCCTGGGGCACTCACTATTCCTGCAACCTATAGCTAATGATTACTGCTACACAAATGAACAAACTTCACCACAAAACAAACCACTGTACTTATGTTTAAGAGTTGCTGGGAGAATCACAGAACCCAGTTGCTGGATAAGCCACAGAACACCTCAATGCTCTGCACATATAGAATGAGACTGCATGAATTGAATAGCACAAAACCAAGGCAAGGAGGAAATAAAAACCCTCCCTAATTGTTCTCAGGTTTACTCCAGCAGCAAAACACACCCATAGCAACTCCGACCAGTGTTAGAGGACACGAATGAAAAGAAGTCTAAGCCCACTAGCAGAGTCAAACCCAAACCGACACAACAGTTTTGCTATTAAGATGTACCTGTGTCATGTCTTAATAGAAATCCTGTCTAAATACAGTATAATGCAATACTGTAGTGTCAATCACAAGTTCAAGTCCTCTTAGGCCTCCCTCACACAGGGCTGAAAACGCAGCCAAGAATGCTGAAAAGAAAAAAAAAATAATACTCGCCTAGCTGCTACAGTCCGGGTCGCGGCCGCTGCTCTCAGCCGCTGATCCGGGCTTCCTCGGCACTCCCAAGTCTATTGCCGGAGGCCAGGTTTGAGGACCCCGCCTCCGGCAATAGAGTGCTGTGATTGGTTGTCAGTGCTTGCTCGATGCCCAATCACAGCCCTTCATTGACTGTCTCAGCCAATCAGAGCTTGCCGGCGCTGATTGGCTGAGACAGTCAATGAAGGGCTGTGATTGGGCATTGAGCGTGCCGACAACCAATCACAGCACTCTATTGCTGGAGGCGGGGTTCTCAAACCTGGCCTACGGCAATAGACTTGTGAATGCAGGGGAAGCCCGGATCAGCGGCAGAGACCAGTGGCCGCGACCCAGACTGCAGCGGCTAGGTGAGTATTCCTTTTTTTTCCCCCTCTATCTAACTGGTACTGATTTTTGGGGTAGGGCTTCTATTACAAGCCCTCACCCCGAAAATCGGCAAGTGGTTAACGCTGCCAAAAACACGGCACCAAGTGTTGCCGCGTTTTCAGCAGTGCTAAAACCGCTGCCCATTCATTTCAATGGGCGACGCAGGGCTGAAAACGCCCCAAAATAGAACAATGTTGGAAGGCGCTGCGTTTTCAGCCCTGTGAGAGCAGCCCCATTGAAATGAATGGGAGTGTTGTACAGCGTTTAGCGCTGGGCTGAAAAGGCAGCGCTAAACGCTGTATAAAACGCCCTGTGTGAGGGAGGCCTTAGGGGATTAAAAAGACAACATAGTATCATAGTAGGTTAGGCTGAAAGAAGATAATGTCCATCTAGTTCAGCCTGCTTCACCCCTCTTGTTGATCCAATGGAAAGCAAAAAAAACCCCCAAGAGGCAGAAGCCAATTTACTCAATTTTTTTTTGGGGGGGGGGGGGGGGGGAATCCTTCCCTACTCCATATTGGCACCCAGACTAATGCCTGGATCAATATTTGAAAGTTCCTACCCGACTCCAACACCCGGATCAGCAACATCGCGGGTTATTTAACGTCTATATATTGTAATATCGTAGCACTCTAAAAAGACATCTAGTCCCTCCTCTATGGATCCTGCCATCACCACATCCTCAGGCAGAGAGTTCCACAGTCTCACTGCTCTGACAGTAAAGAACCCCCTTCTGTGTTGGTGATGAAACCTGTTTTCTTCTAGACGTAGCGGATGCCCTCTTGTTACCGTCGCAGTCCTGGGTATAAACAGATCATGGCAGAGATCCTTGTATCGTCCCCTCATGGATTTATACATAGTTATTTGGTCGCCCCTTAGCCGTCTTTATTCCGGGGTGAATAATCCCAGTTTTGGTGTCTCTCTGGGTATTCCAGTCCCCTAATTCCATGTATTAGTTTAGTTGCCCTTCTTTGAACCCCCTCCAGTACTGTAATATCTTTCCTGAATTGTACGCAGTAGTCCATGTGGGGCCTGACAATTGCCTTATATTATGGGAGGATAATGTTCTCGAGACCAGCCTTCAGGTCTTGATATGCGTTGAAGTTTTTGGGGCTTTTTTAGCTTCCTTAGTGAGGCAAGGTGACACTGCCCCCAGCCCGCAGTTTCTATGCATGCAGCCACTACCGGCCGAAGTTGCTGCAGCTCACACTTGTGTTTTGTGCTTTCTCTGTACTGCTGGTTGCTGCTTTCTACTCCCACTCTCCACCTTCTACACCTGGGTGAGTATTTTTTACATTGATACATTGTTGTTTTTTTGCTTTTATTGCTACTGTTTTCTTATTTTTTTTTATATTTCTATTTTTCCTTTTTGTACTCCATCTTGCTGCATCCCATATGCTCCTTTTCTAGGCTGTACTTGTAAAGGCAAATTCATCAAGTTTAGCACACTGTTTGTATATCATTGTTTTGCATTTCATTTATTCTGGTAGGCTGGGTCGTGGCCCACTTACTGTTGCAGCTAATTTTTATATACTTATAGCAGAGGGTTATACACATATAGTACTCCAGGGTCTTTTTCCATATCACTTTTCCATAGCAGTACCCCATTTAATGTATATTGGTGACATCCGTTTTTGCTGCCCATGTGCAGAACCTTACATTTATCCACATTGAACTTCATTTGCCATTTCCCCCCCCCCCAAGCCCCCAGCTTATCTCGGTCCGTTTGTAGCCGCACATTGTCCTCCGTTGTATTAATTATCTTGTAGAATTTTGTATCATCTACAAATATTGATATTTTACTATGCAGCCCCTCTATCAGGTCGTTGATAAATATATAGAACAGAATGGGGCCCAATACTGAACCCTGTGGCCCCCCACTAGTAACGTTGACCCAATCGGAGTATGAACCATTCATTACCACCCCCTGCTTTCTATCTCTGAGCCAGTTCTTTACCCAATTACACACGTTTTCACCCAATCCGAGCTGTCTTATTTTATATATCAGCCTATTATGTGGCACGGTGTCAAATGCTTTAGAGAAGTCCAGATATACGAGATCAATAGACTCTCCCAGGTCCAGCCTAGAACTTACTTCATCGTAGAAGCTGATCAAATTGGTCTGACATGATCGGCCCTTCATGAACCCATGCTGGTGAGGAGTTATTCCATTGTTCTCCTTGAGGTATTCCAGGATGGCATCTCTCAGAAACCCCTCGAATATTTTTCCAATTATTGAAGTGAGACTTATCGGCCTGTAGTTACCAGGCTCTCTTTCATCCCCTTTATGTATTTTGGAACCACATTGGCAATACGTCAATCCAATGGCATAACCACGCTCTCAATAGAGTTCCTAAATATAAGAAATAGTGGTCTATCACATCACTTAGTTCCCTTAGAACCCTTGGGTGTATTCCATCTGAACCTGGCAATTTGTCGATTTTTTTTTTAACTGACTGCACTTCCTCCTGAGTTAGGCAGGTGATATTTATGGTTGTTTTATCCCCCTGCATATCTGTGACATTTCCTTTTCCTCTGTGAATACACCTGAGAGAAAAATATTTAATAGATTCACTTTCCCCTCATCGTCTTCTATGGTTTCTCCTGCATTATTTGTTAAAGGGCCAGTGCTGTCAGTCCAAATCCTTTTACCATTTATATGATTGAAAAATAGGGTTATTTTTGCTCACTTTGGCAATCAGTCTCTCTGCCTCCTCCTTGACAGTTTTTATCTTTTCCTTACTAGAGATGAGCGAGCGTACTCGTCCGAGCTTGATACTCGTTCGAGTATTAGGGTACTCGAGATGCTCGTTACTCGAGACGAGCACCACGTGGTGTTCGAGTCACTTCCATTTTCTTCCCAGAAAATTTTGTGCCGTTTTCTGGCCAATAGTAACACAGGGAAGGCATTACAACTTCCTCCTGTGAAGTTCCAGCCCTATCCCACCCCCCTGCAGTGAGTGGCTGGGGAGATCAGGTGCCACCCGAGTATATAAACTGGGGCCGCCCGCGGCTCGCCACAGATGCACGCTGAGAGACATTAGGGAAAGTGCCGTCGTGCTGTAGCTGCTATAGGGAGAGTGTTAGGCTGTTATCTTCGTCTTCAAGAACCCCAACGGTCCTTCTTAGGGCCACATCTAACCGTGTGCAGTACTGTTGAGGCTGCTTTTAGCAGTTTTGCAAATTTTTTTTTTTTTGTATATCGGGCGTGCAGACCATAGTGTCCTCAGTCTGCAGTCATTTTACTGAGTATAGGGGCAGTACTGGTGAGGCAGGAACAGTGGTACAGGGAAAGAGATATACTGGCTATATAGGCAGTGGGCTTTTTCAAAAAATTTGAAAATAAATCTTTGGGCTGCCTGTGACCGTGTTCAGTTTACTGCATGTCTGCTGGGGGTAGTAGTTGCTCACTTATTACCCAGCTAGGTGTTACTGCAGCCTTGCGCATACGTTTTTCTGGTTGCACTGTGCTTTCAATAACCACAGTCATCCTCCAACAGGGAAATCCATATACAGGCTATATAGGCAGTGGGCTTGTTCCCCCAAATTGGAAAAAAATACTATATTTTGCCTGCCTGTGACCGTCTTCAGTTTACTGCGTGTCTGCTGGGGGTACTAGTAGTCGCTCATTAATACCCAGCCTTGCGCATAATTTTTTCAGGCTGCACTGTGCTTTCAATAACCACAGTCATCCTCCAACAGGGAAATCCATATACAGGCTATATAGGCAGTGGGTTTTTTCCCAAAAATTGGAAAAAAATACTATATTTGGGCTGCCTGTGACCGTCTTCAGTTTACTGCGTGTCTGCTGGGGGTAGTAGTCACTAATTAATACCCAGCCAAGCCTGTGACCGTATACAGCTTACTGCGTGTCTGCTGGGGGTAGTAGTCACTCATTATTACCAAGCTAAGCGTTACAGCAGGCTTGCGCATAATTGTTTCCTGGCTCTGCTGTGTCCGTTACATGATCGCCGTCATCCCGCCAGAGGGAAAGAGTATACATATATACGCTGCATACGGTGTCTGTCTGGTTTTTCACCTCACCATTTTAAAAAATTGAAGCAAAATACTTAAGGCCTACCACTGGCCTTTGGCCACTTGACTGGTTCTGCGCTGTGAATTCCAGTAGCTCAGTCATACGCACCTAGGTCTCACTACAGGCTTGCGCATAATTGTTTCCTGGTCTGCTGTGCGTTCCGTAAGCGAAGTCAGCCACCAACCACAGGCCAATAAGCGGCACATTTAATTACAGCGTTCTGTTTCTGCTCTACTCGTAATACACCATGCTGAGGGGTAGGGGTAGACCTACAGGACGTGGACGCGGAGGCCCAAGTCAGGGTGTGGGCACAGGCCGAGCTCCTGGTCCAGGTGTATCGCAGCTGACTGCTGCGGGATTAGGAGAGAGGCAAGTTTCTGGGGTCCCCGGATTCATCTCACAATTAATTGGTCCACGCGGTAGACCTTTATTAGAAACTGAGCAGTGTGAGCAGGTCCTGTCGTGGATGGCAGAAAATGCATCCAGCAATCTATCGACCACCCAGTCTTCTACGCCGTCCACAGCTGCAACTCTGAATCCTCTGGCTGCTGCTCCTCCTTCCTCCCAGCCTCCTCACTCCATGAAAATGACACATTATGAGGAGCAGGCAGACTCCCAGGAACTGTTCTCGGGCCCCTGCCCAGAGTGGGCAGCAATGGTTCCTCTCCCACCGGAGGAGTTTGTCGTGACCGATGCCCAACCTTTGGAAAGGGATGAGGCTGGGGACTTCCGGCAACTGTCTCAAGAGCTTTCAGTGGGTGAGGAGGACGATGACGATGAGACACAGTTGTCTTGCAGTGAGGTAGTAGTAAGGGCAGTAAGTCCGAGGTAGGAGCGCACAGAGGATTCGGAGGAAGAGCAGCTGGACGATGAGGTGACTGACCCCACCTGGTTTGCTAAGCCTACTGAGGACAGGTCTTCAGAGGGGAAGGCAAGTGCAGCAGCAGGGCAGGTTGAAAGAGGCAGTGCGGTGGCCAGGAGTAGAGGCAGGGCCAGACCGAATAATCCACCAACTGCTTCCCAAAGTGCCTCCTCGCGCCATGCCACCCTGCAGAGGCCGAGGTGCTCAAAGGTGTGGCAGTTTTTCACTGAGAGTGCAGACGACCGACGAACTGTGGTGTGCAAGGTTTGTCGCGCCAAGATCAGCCGGGGAGCCACCACCACCAGCCTCACCACCACCAGCATGCGCAGGCATATGATGGCCAAGCACCCAATAAGGTGGGACGAAGGCCGTTCACCGCCTCCGGTTTGCACCACTGCCTCACCCCTGTGCCCCAACCTGCCACTGAGATCCAACCCCCCTCTCAGGACACAGGCACGACCGTCTCCCGGCCTGCACCCACACCCTCACCTCCGCTGTCCTAGGCCCCATCCAGCAATGTCTCTCAGCGCAGCGTCCAGCCGTCGCTGGCGCAACAGTTTGAGCGCAAGAGCAAGTACGCCGCCACGCACCCGCACGCTCAAGCGTTAAACGTGCCCAGGCCTGCACGACCACGTCTCCCGCAACATTGTACGCGCCCTCACCAACGCGGTTACTGCCAAGGTCCACTTAACAACGGACACATGGACAAGCACAGGCGGGCAGGGCCACTATATCTCCCTGACGGCACATTGGGTGAATTTAGTGGAGGCTGTGACCGAGTCAGAGCCTGGGACCGCTCACGTCCTACCCACCCCGAGAATTGCGGGCCCCAGCTCGGTGCTGGTATCTGCGGTGGTGTATGCTTCCTCCACTAAACCACCCTCCTCCTCCTCCTCCTACGCAACCTCTGTCTCGCAATCAAGATGTGTCAGCAGCAGCACGTCGCCAGCAGTCGGTGTCGCGCGGCGTGGCAGCACAGCGGTGGCCAAGCGTCAGCAGGCCGTGCTGAAACTACTCAGCTTAGGAGAGAAGAGGCACACGGCCCACGAACTGCTGCAGGGTCTGACAGAGCAGACCGACCGCTGGCTTTCACCGCTGAGCCTCCAACCGGGCATGGTCGTATGTGACAACGGCCGTAACCTGGTGGCAGCTCTGCAGCTCGGCAGCCTCACGCACGTGCCATGCCTGGCCCACGTCTTTAATTTGGTGGTTCAGCGGTTTCTGAAAAGCTACCCACTCTTGTCAGACCTGCTCGGAAGGGTGGGCCGGGTCAGCGCACATTTCCACAAGTCCAACACGGACGCTGCCACCCTGCGGATCCTGCAACATCGGTTTAATCTGCCAGTGCACCGACTGCTGTGCGACGTGCCCACACGGTGGAACTCTACGCTCCACATGTTGGCCAAGCTCTATGAGCAGCGTAGAGCTATAGTGGAATACCAACTCCAACATGGGCGGCGTAGTGGGAGTCAGCCTCCTCAATTCTTTACAGAAGAGTGGGCCTGGTTGGCAGCCATCTGCCAGGTCCTTAAAAACTTTGGAGTCTACCCAGATGGTGAGCAGCGATGCTGCAATCATTAGCGTCACCATTCCTTTGCTATGCCTCTTGAGAAGTTCCCTGCAAAGCATAAAGGCAGACGCTTTGCGCTCGGAAACGGAGGTGGGGGAAGACAGTATGTCGCTGGATAGTCAGAGCACCCTCATGTCTATATCTCAGCGCGTTTTGGAGGAGGAGGAGGGGGAGGAGCATGAGGAGGAGGGGGAAGAGACAGCTTGGCCCACTGCTGAGGGTACCCATGCTGCTTGCCTGTCATCCTTTCAGCGTGTATGGCCGGAGGAGGAGGATCCTGAAAGTGATCTTCCTAGTGAGGACAGCCATGTGTTGCGTACAGGTACCCTGGCACACATGGCGGACTTCATGTTAGGATGCCTTTCTCGTGACCCTCGCGTTACACGCATTCTGGCCACTACGGATTACTGGGTGTAATCACCGCTCCCCAGTCAAGGCTGAGTCGGCGGGAGCACTGTAAAAGGATGGTGAGGGAGTACGTAGCCGATCGCACGACCGTCCTCCATGATGCCTCTGCTCCGTACAACTACTGGGTGTCGAAGCTGGACACGTGGCCTGAACTCGCGCTGTATGCCCTGGAGGTGCTTGCTTGCCCTGCGGCTAGCGTCTTGTCAGAGAGGGTGTTTAGTGCGGCTGGGGAAATCATCACAGATAAGCGTACCCGCCTGTCAACTGACAGTGCCGACAGGCTTACACTCATAAAGATGAACAAAGCCTGGATTTCCCCAGACTTCTCATCTCCACCAGCGGACAGCAGTGGTACCTAAACAATACGTAGGCTGCACCCGCAGATGGAAGCATCGTTCTCTATCACCATAAAAAACGGGGACCTTTTAGCTTCATCAATCTGTGTATTATATTCATCCTCCTCCTCCTGCTCCTCCTCCTGAAACCTCACGTAATCACGCCGAACGGGCAATTTTTCTTAGGCCCACAAGGCTCAGTCATATTACTTTTGTAAACAATGTTTATACGCTTCAATTCTCATTAAAGCGTTGAAACTTGCACCTGAACCAATTTTTATTTTAACTGGGCTGCCTCCAGGCCTAGTTACAAATTAAGCCACAGTAACCAAAGCGATTAATGGGTTTCACCTGCCCTCTTGGTTGGGCATGGGCAATTTTTCTGAGGTACATTAGTACTGTTGGTACACCAATTTTTTTGGGCCCTCGCCTACAGTGTAATCCTAGTAATTTTTATGGGCTTCGCCTGCACTCATGGTACAGCAAGGTGTGTGGGGTTGGCCTACACTTTTGCTACATAAATGTTACTGGGGCCTTGTCTATACTGCAACTACTGAAATGTGAAAGAGACTGTTATCTCCCTAAACTGCTGCAACGGGAATGTTACTGTGGCCTGTCTTGACTGCTACTACTACTGAAATGGAACTAATACTGTGCTCCCCCTATACTGCTGCTTCGGAATTGTTACTGGGGCCTGTCTTGACTGCTACTATTACTGAAATGGAACTAAGACTGTGCTCCCCCTATACTGCTGCTAGTGATATGTTACTGGGGCCTGTCTAGACTGCTACTACTACTGAAATGGAACTAATACTGTGCTCCCCCTATACTGCTGCTAGTGATATGTTACTGGGGCCTGTCCAGACTGCTACTACTGTGATAGACATGATAATTATTTAGTATAAAATGTCTATCAATATTTGTATATAACCCAAATGTATTTTGCTATTGTAATGACTTTCAGCTCTGAGGAGTTCAAAGGACACACACAATCTAATCATGGTATTTGCTAGCCAATGGATGGGTGATGTATTTGCTCTAAATACATCGAAGTTGCTCAACCAGTTTCTAAGAAGTTAAAGGGCCATAGTGTCGTGTATATCCTGTGTGTTTACCTAGGCCCCCTTCCACTCTTCAAACACAAGCTAGTTAAACACATCTTGTCAACTACACAGAATTCCTTAAGGTTGTCTGCATGCTAAAGAATACAAAGTCCATACTATGGCGGACGTGAGAGAGGGTGGGCAGAGAGGTGGGCAGAGAGGTGGGGGATTCTGTATGATCCGACAAATGAGAATCCTATATGTTACTGATGTAACCTGTTGCACGCCCATTGTGTGTCTGTACAATAAAAGGCCCTGTCTGGCTGTTTCTGGACGGAGAGCCATTTTTAACATGAGATTCATACCTTGTGTTTGACTTGGTCAGTGTGCGCATACTGCTTCCACACAATTAGGAAAGCGACAAAATACCCCAAAGCCTGCTGGAGAAACCGTAATCCAGCACAATTGGCGTCTCCTGGGTGGACCGAGTTAAGAGATTTTGATTTCTTTCATTCTGGAAAAATACAGAGATCGGCAGACGGCACGCAGAACTCAGGGGCCCGAAAATCTACAGAACACGGTAAGATTGCTTTATGTAAATCTACCGATGTGATCTGGGTTCTGACTGCTTTTCTGCCTGTTCCTGATCCAGAGTGATAAATCAATGAAAGGCAGGTAATATAGTTCTTTCTTACTCGGAAAAAAGACCACCGTTTTAACCTGCTCAAGGGGTATTTTGTATGCTGTGTATATTATGTCTGAGACGGTTAAAAATTGTGTATGCAAGACCAAGAGACAAATTCTGTGAGGGTTAATGTGTCGGGAGGGCGGACTCGGCTGTTTAAGTCTGAGGGAACACGCCAGTGACACGTGCTCCTAGGTAAAACTAGTGTGAGGTTAGGAAGATTTATGATACGTATACTTACCTTTTATGATTGAGCGTGTTATGTTCTCATATGTGGAAAGGTATTTACGGGTGAATATAGCCGTGGTGTGACGGCTGGCTCCAGAAACTCTTGGTCATTGAAAATAATCGTCAGTCTCTGTGTATAGCTAAATGTCCTGTCTAGATCGTGTACAAGGAGTGCTCTTGGGGATTACTAGTATACAGTGGGCTGTTATAAAGGTAGATGAGATATATACCTTGAGCCGTTGTGGGTATTCTCCAGTAATCCCGTCTGTCTGCTATTATAGAAACAATGTGCAGTGTTGATTATTGGGGGAGGGGTGCTGGTAAGAGAGTGGACTGAAGTTAAGCCACTAAGAGCACTTCTCAATTAACCCTTTCTGTTTACTTTGTCTTTCCCTGTGTTTTATAGAATTAATGCGTATTGTAATCTGAGTGGGAAAGAAGGGTTATATGGGAAGGATTTGAAGAAAGCAGATTTTACAAGAGGAACACTATTGTGTCCAGAAACTTTGAATAGAATAGAATAAGCAGGTAGCATAAAGTTGAGCAGATTGAGAAGGTTCAGGCATAGACGCAGGTTGTTTAGAGAATGGGGAGCAAAGTGAGCAAGGACAAAGGTCATAGAGCTTGTGATTTGGTTACTGAACAATGGGAAAGGATCAGGAAAAGTTGCAGAAAGAAATGCTAGGTCATGGACAGATAAGATAGGCTGTAGAAAGTTTTCAGAAGATGAGCAGGAAGCCTAGCAGAAAGAAAGGTGTTTTTAGATTGCTAGGAGGAGGCATAATGTAGTTAAGAGATTGAAGAGGGGAAAGCATGTAGGGGGGTATGTGTATTGCTAATGAACAATGTAATGTCTTTGTGTTGACTACAGCCCCTCCCTGTAATGGCGGCCGTGCTTGCAATGTTTACAATCCAACATAGTGTGACTCTGCAGTAAATGTAGTGAGGCCTGCCCCCACCCTGAAGTTATTTCCCCCCATGTGCTCACTTTCAGGGTGTGTGATGTTACTTCCGGTCCCTCCCCATCCGGGGCAGGACCTGGCCCCGCCCCTTCCTCCTCCAGCGGCCATCTTGCCTCACCTGGAAGTGCTGCTACTCAGCAGCCATTTTGCCTCACCTGGGAGTGCTGCTGCCCCTGGCCCCGCCCGTTCCTCCGGCAGCCATTTTGCCTCACTTGGGAGATTTGTAGCACCGCCCCTTTCTGCCTCTGGCGGCCATTTTGCTGCACTTGGGAGGTCTATATTCCCCAATGCCACTGTATCCAGTGCTAACATCATGATTGTCTGAAGTAAGGTTTTGTTTGACCAGACTTTGTTACGCTCCAAGATGTGGCCACTTTGGATGTGTGATAAGTTCAGGGAAACAAACCTTTGTGGAGATGCAGCTTGGGACATAGTAGACGACTAAGCTGGTTTATAGTGCATGGAAGATTGGAGTTGATGCATGGGGGGCAGAGGCCGGGAATACATGACAGGGGACGCTCTCTCATGTTCCCAGGGGCTCTGTTTTCCACTGCCCGCTTCTCCAATGGATACTCAGACAGATGATGTTACGGAAGGCTCCTACAGATGAAATAATTTCCCTATAGTCACCCAGCAAACTTTTTCATGCAATTTGGTGAAGTAATTTTACTTTTTATGTGAAGAAAGAGGGACTGAATTGCCCAGAGTAGGATGTTAATTCATCCGTATTTTTTAGTTTTTCTTTAAGTCTTTTGTATATTCTAGTGTCAGTCTACACTGAAGCTATAATTATATTCCGACAGGAGAGTAAAAGCTAAACGCTGGCCATACCCTGAAATACTATTACACTGGGTGACGTAAAATTTTACTTGTGTTGCGCCCCCTTGTGTTAAAAAATGCTAACTGCGACCTGAAATAAAAAAAAAAAAAATTTTTTAAGGAGATTTTCGCTCAGCCTTCGCTGCATACAATGTCACCTTGACCTACAAAGTGCTTGTTTTTGTGCCTCTTGGTTTACTAGTTTGAACGTAATGACTCTTTTTCCATTGAGTATTGCGGTTCAAAAGGGGGGAGGCATAGGTGATCTGGGTCATAGATGATCTAGGTGTTGTAGATCAGCTATTGGGTTTTAAAAAAAAAAAAAATAAATGATTTTGTGCTACAAGATTCCGAGCCATGTGAAATAGAACATCAGCACGATTATTTAGTACTAATTCAGTAAGAAACTGCAGATATGCAAACAGTTACCAGGACCCCTGTTGATAATGCATATGTTGAGCTTTTTGCAGATGGTACCAGGGTGAGGATTGATGACTCCACATCGGATATGCAGTGGTCACACAACAAGATGTCCTAGAAGAGCTCTGCCTCCGCATGTCACAGTACAATAAGCGGAATTGAAGGCCCTCACTGAGGCGAGTAGAGTGGCGAGAGGTAAGACCGGCAACCCTTTACACTGACTCCTGGTATGCATTTGGCACAGCTCATGATTACGGCCCAATATGGAAGGCCAGACAGTTTTTTTACCTTAGCAGGACAACCAATTGAGAATGGTGCAGCGGTACAGAGTCGCATGGAGGCCCTACTTCTACCTGACAAAGTTGAGAGTTCGCACCGATTCCTACACTGGAGAGGCGAGAGACGACACCCTCGCTGACAGCGCAGCAAAGGCAGCGGCCCTCAAGCCGTGGAAGAAAGAAGAAAGATACTGACAGCATGAGTCAGTGGTAAAAAAAAACTTTGGACATTGACAAAAATTTGGACTTTGATATGCTAAAGACTTTTACAGTTACCAGCCAGCAAGGAAGGAAAAAATAAATGGACTAATATGGGAGCAGCAGAAACAGGACAGCGTGTGGTGAACGGTCAACAGCACTTGCCCACCACAGTTCCTGTATCCCATGATGGCCCAGCTGATGGATGGAAAGACCCACCTAGTAAAGCAGTAATGACGACGACGCTTGAAAGAGGTTGGGCGACTTCTAGATTCTCTGTAGCTGCTGCATCATTTGTCCGGTTTAGCATGATCTATGCCATGGGTAAGTCAGGGCAGAAGTAAATTTGCCACACCACACTTGCCGGGACCACTCTACCCATTTCAGGGATTGCAAATTGACTATGTTCAGCTCCCCACTTGTTGGGAAGTATGACTACGTGCTTGTTGTTGTTGATGTCTTTGCAGGTTGGAGGCCGACCCTGTTACCAAGGTAAACAAGTAGGTAACCGCAAAGAAGCTCATGAACGAGGTAAACTGTGAATATGGGGTACCAGAAGTGATTCAGAGTCAGACAGAGGTATAAACTTTGCAGGTGAATGTAACATGTCATGTCTGCTCTGGATGTATCCCAGGCCTTTTACATACTGTACCACCTTTAGTGTAGTGGAAAGGTGGAGAGACGTAGTGGCACGCAAAAATTAAGATACTTAAAAATGACGCCACTTTGGAAAGACTGTCATCCAATAGCCTTATACAGTGTTAGATATGAACCCAGGGGGGATTATACATTATCTCCCTACGAGATTGTTTGGGCTAGCCCCAAGGCTAGGTCGTTACTATCCTCAGTAGTTACAATTACAATCTGATGTGTTGACTGAGTATGTGATTTCCGTTGTTAAAGAACTAACCAAAGCCTATGCACAGGTGTTCTCTTCCAGACTCAGAGGCAGACACTGGGACACATATCTTGCAGCCTGGGGATTGGGTGTGCGTCAAGAAGTTCCTCAGGAAGCACCCTCCTGAGCCCCGATTTGATGGCCCCTACCAGGTGCTTCTGACTACTGCCACAGCTGTGAAACTAGCCGAAAGACTTACATGGATCCGTGCTTCATACTGTAAGAAAGCTTCAGATCCGGGAGACCAGTCTTAGTTGTGCCAAAGACATTACTCTGGTTAGGGCTAGTGAGAGAGGAGGGTGGCAACTGGAATCCTTAGTCGGAAGAATATGGGGGTATGGTTACCTTCTAGTATAACTCGTCCAATGCTCAAGTAGCCGCATATTCCTTCGACTATTGTACTGTGGTCCCGTGTCTAGGCACAAGATCCCACCGCAGGCCAGATTTAGCTCAGTCCAGCTGGTTATATGACTCATATACCCGGGGAATACAATATGTTTGCGCCACTGATAACGTCTGGGGAGAAGACTGCCGTTATTGGGGATTAGTGGGATGGAACACAGGAATAGACTAGTCCTATAAACCGCGAAGTGCCTTAAATAAGAAAAATAGGAGCGGGAAATCCCTAATTAGTCATATAACCCTCCTTGAGAATAATAAGGACAGCAGGTATTGGAAGGCTGAACTTAGTATGTTGCTTGGTTTTAATGTGGTTGTTACACTAACCATGGGAGATCCAAGCCCGGGGGACGGGGAGACTTATAGTCTGGGGACATACCGGTACGGGAGGACAGATCCCTTAGGGAAGTTTAAAATAAGGGATATGGTAGATGCAGCCGAATGGAAGCCTTCACTTAGTCCCGTGCCCATAATTAACCCCCTCCGCCGTAAGATAAAGACCTTGACGAACATGATGATCATAGCCGACCCTACCTTTGAGGACACCTTGACAGTAGCGACTGGCTACTCTGACCAGAATCTCTGGTTGGAGTTGATGAGGTACAATGCTAACAGGAGCAACAAGTCTAACTGTTGCGTGTGCGGTAGTGCCCGACTACACTCGGGGATGGTCCCCCTAAATCTCCCTGTAGATGCTGAAGAGTGGTTTATTAGTCTCTTCACGAACATTTCCGCTAATTTCACTGTCCGTGAGAAATGGAAGAAGGAATACTCTATAACTACTTAAGTGTTTGCACCGGAGAGAGTATTACTGACTACCCTGGAAACTACACCTGCCAGGCAAATAGGCAGGGTGGAGGGAGATTTTTGGGGAACTCACCAACGGGTATTGCTCCTCCTACAGTATGATAGGAGGGGAATAGATGCAGAATCAGGTCCAGTCCTTAGGAGACGTTTACTGGCTTTGTGGAGACATGAGGTAGAGGACCCGCCTGGAGGGTAATTGGACAGGGGAGTGTGCCTTAGTAAAGCCCTTATGCTCCTCCACATCCTGTCAGACACCAACGTTTCCCTTGTTTGAAAAAGATGAAGAGCCAGTTCCGATAATGCCAACCACATGCGCTACCAAAGAAAAAGGAGAAATGTACTAGTACTGTGCCTGCCCCGATCTCTTAAGATGGATTGTCAGTGGAATTCCCATTTGCCTAGGGATAGTGCAGAAGACCTTAGGTTCCGGCGAGGGCACACCCTGTGGGGTGTTAACTTGTACAGATAGAGGGTATGGATGCCCGGAAATGAGCCCAGGGAATCCATGGCCTCCCTCTGAGGTAAGGTAGGGATCCCCCCCCCCCTCCTAGGAGTAGGGACTTACGGGCAGTGGGAAAGCCCTGACGCAAGGGTGAGGCGACTTGGACGTGTTCACCATTAGGACTATCTCCAGGAGGGACATTGGTGTGGGTGAAGATTAGGGAGTCCCACGCCGTGCGTACCTGTTCACGCTACTAGTATTGTAACATTATGCTAGAGCGAGAAGAGAGACCCCTGGTGGTAGTTTTGATCTACACGTATACATTGACGCCATAGGATAGCCAAGGGGGGTACCTGACAAGTTTTAAAAATTAGAGACCAAGTTAAAACTAGATTCGAGTCTATTTTCCTGATCATTAGGGTAAATAAATGTTGACTGGATTAATTATGTTTATTATAATTAGCAGTGGTTTATAAATTATACTAGAGACGCCTTATAGGGACTAGTCGACCAATAGGACCTACCTCGACTATGACTTTTTTAAAAATAGAGTGACCTCAGATATGACTTTAGCTAAAAAAGGGGAGTGTCTGTAAGATGATAGGGGAGACTTGTTGTACCTACATCCCAGACGACACGTGACCCGCGGGTAAAAACGCACTTGCCATTAAGAAGCTGACCGCCCTAACTAAAAAGAGCTAACTTTTGGGACCAGCACTCGCCATGGATGAGCGGGTGGTAAAGGATCCTGGCACAGACGGGCGTCGCTGTTGTATGTGAACTGATGATTACCTTTTCTGTTCTAGTCTGCTGTGTTATCCCCTGTGTCAGAGAGACCTGTGAAACTGATGCTGGAAAAGCCGCTCCCATCATGAGTTTGCTGGATGCATCCCCAGAAGGAGTGGACAAGTCCTACACCCCCTTGAAGACCCTAAAACGAACCTTCAACGCGCTCCAGTTATAGGCTCATGCGCAGAGAACTGTGAAAATTAGAGGATAGACATTTTAAGGGGGGATTGTGATAGACATGATAATTATTTAGTATAAAATGTCTATCAATATTTGTATATAACCCAAATGTATTTTGCTATTGTAATGACTTTCAGCTCTGAGGAGTTCAAAGGACACACACAATCTAATCATGGTATTTGCTAGCCAATGGATGGGTGATGTATTTGCTCTAAATACATCGAAGTTGCTCAACCAGTTTCTAAGAAGTTAAAGGGCCATAGTGTCGTGTATATCCTGTGTGTTTACCTAGGCCCCCTTCCACTCTTCAAACACAAGCTAGTTAAACACATCTTGTCAACTACACAGAATTCCTTAAGGTTGTCTGCATGCTAAAGAATACAAAGTCCATACTATGGCGGACGTGAGAGAGGGTGGGCAGAGAGGTGGGCAGAGAGGTGGGGGATTCTGTATGATCCGACAAATGAGAATCCTATATGTTACTGATGTAACCTGTTGCACGCCCATTGTGTGTCTGTACAATAAAAGGCCCTGTCTGGCTGTTTCTGGACGGAGAGCCATTTTTAACATGAGATTCATACCTTGTGTTTGACTTGGTCAGTGTGCGCATACTGCTTCCACACAATTAGGAAAGCGACAAAATACCCCAAAGCCTGCTGGAGAAACCGTAATCCAGCACACTACTACTGAAATAGAACTAATACTGTGCTCCCCCTATACTGCTGTTAGTGATATGTTACTGGGGCCTGTCTAGACTGCAACTACTACTGAAATGTAACTAATACTGTGCTCCCCCTATACTGCTGTTAGTGATATGTTACTGGGGCCTGTCTAGATTGCTACTACTACTGAAATGGAACTAATACTGTGCTCCCCCTATACTGCTGCTAGTGATATGTTACTGGGGCCTGTCTAGACTGTTTCTACTACTGAAATGGAACTAATACTGTGCTCCCCCTATACTGCTGCTAGTGATATGTTACTGGGGCCTGTCTAGACTGCAACTACTACTGAAATGTAACTAATACTGTGCTCCCCCTATACTGCTGTTAGTGATATGTTACTGGGGCCTGTCTAGATTGCTACTACTACTGAAATGGAACTAATGCTGTGCTCCCCCTATACTGCTGTTAGTGATATGTTACTGGGGCCTGTCTAGACTGCAACTACTACTGAAATGGAACTAATACTGTGCTCCCCCTATACTGCTGCTAGTGATATGTTACTGGGGCCTGTCTAGACTGCAACCACTACTGAAATGGAACTAATACTGTGCTCCTCCTATACTGCTGCTTTGGAATTGTTACTGGGGCCTGTCTTGACTGCTACTATTACTGAAATGGGCGGTTGGGCAGCATGTTACCCAGGAGAAGTGGCAGCGGAGTGTCATGCAGGCAGTGATTGTGCTTTGTTGGAGGTAGTGTGGTGCTTAGCTAAGGTATGCCTTGCTAATGAGGGTTTTTCAGAAGTAAAAATTGTTGGGGGGGGGCCCACTCTTCCCGCTATTGTGGCTTAATAGTGGGACCTGGGAACTTGAGATGCAGCCCAACATGTAGCCCCTCACCTGCCCTATCCGTTTCTGTGTCGTTCCCATCACTTTCTTGAATTTCCCAGATTTTCACAAATGAAAACCTTAGCGGAGCATAGGTCCCATACAAAAATGCTCGGGTCGCCCATTGACTTCAATGGGGTTCGTTACTCGAAACGAACCCTCGAGCATCGCTGGAAGTTCGACTCGAGTAACGAGCACTCGAGCATTTTGGTGCTCGCTCATCTCTATTCCTTACATAATAATTGTTTTCCCTGTATGATTTTAGTGCTTCTTCGCTGCCTTCTTGTTAATAAGTTTAAACACTTTCTTTTTTTCGCTTATTGCCCCTCTTACCGTCTTGTCGAGGCACATTGATTTTCTTCTCTTTGTACTTTTTATTCTTAAAGGGAATGAACTGCTCCCATGAGGTGATTAGGATCCTTTTAAACTCCTCCCATTTGTCCTCTGTACTGATATTTTTGAGGATGTTATCCCAATTAATGTTACCGATAGTAGTTCTGAGCTGATCAAATTTTGCTTTACTGAAGTTTAGTTTATTTGTCGCTCCCTGATAAGGCTTCCTAATGAATGACAGCTGGAAGTTGATTATATTGTGTTCACTGTTCCCCAAGTGCCCCTCAACCTGTACCGCTATTATTCGGTCCGGTTTGTTAGTTAGTACTAAGTCCAGAGTGGCCTTCCCTCTAGTTGGCTCCCGCACAAGTTGGTTAAGGTTGTTATCTTTAATTGTTCTCAAGAACTTATCACCCCTGTGAGATTTCCCATATTATATCTGGATAATTAAAGTCCCCCAAGATAATTGCTTTATTGCGGTTTGACACCTCTTATATCTGCCTTAGTAGTAAGGTTTCAGTTTCTCCTGATATTTTTGGTGGCCTATAGAAAACCCCTATCAGGATTTTATTATTTTTGCCTTCAAGTATTTCTACCCACAGAGATTCCACATCTCCTACCCCTATATCTTCTCGTAGCCTCTGCATTAAGCAGGATTTAACATACAAACTCCTCCCCTTTTCTGGTTCCCATGGTCTCTTCTGAAGAGATTGTAACCTTGTAAATTCACTGCCCAATCGCACTTATCATCAAGCCATGCTTCTGTTATTCCTACTATATCGTAATTTTCATGAGTCATTCTCGCTTCAAGCTCACCCACTTTACTGATCAGACTTTTTGCATTCATTGCCATACAATTTATACGGTTATTATTCTTCATTGTGCTACTTATGGTACTATTAGCTGTTCTGTCGGTTCTAACTGTACTAACCCCACCCCCGGTTCGACCCCCATTCCCATTACTTTGTCCCAGGTCACTGTCTACACTGTCTTTCCCCCTATTGTTCTTGTTGCTTTCCCCTCTGGCCCAAATGTAAAAGTTTATTTCCAATGATCACAAAAAATATTTCCCATCTTTCTAATTACAAAAGCAAGAAAAACTGGGCAGTCCTATCAGAGATTGACAGCTACCCCTTTATGTAAGTCATACATAGATGGCTGTCAATCACTGATAAGACCACCCATTGGACTGTTCAGCTCAGAATGTTCAGAGATATAAATTAATAAAATTCTGGTTCTACTGATTCTTCCCCCATAAAATTATATATCAAATAGCTCAGTTCCTCCTGCTCTATTTCACACCAGCAGTTTGGACAGCATGTTCAAGCTGATAGACTCCCTTTAAGGCCTCATGTTCACGGGCGGGTCGGAACCTGCAGCGGAATACGACCGTGCCCGCGGCCCGAGGACACATAATTATCTGTGCGGGTCTTCTGCGTCCCAGACTGATCTTCTTTCTTCTGCATGGCAGACGTGGGCCGCGCGCTGATGCACATGCGCAGTAGGAGGGTTTTTTCCCCCGAACTCCTGCTTTCCTGTAGGATCTATGGCCTGTCTACAGTGTCAGCTGTGTGTGGGCTGCAGATTGGACGGCTTCCATTGACTTCAATGGGAGCTGTCCACATGGGAACCGCAGCAAAATGGAGCATGGTGTGATTTGTTTTCCGGACCAGGAAGTCCACTGTGAACTGTGGGTGCCCTGCTCAGATTTCACAATTCACAGTGCAGAGGGATCAGCCCTATTCTCATCTGCACAAGGAAAGACTAGAAGCAATGGGATGAAACTGAAAGGGAGGAGACACAAATTAGATATTAGACAGTGAGGGGGATCAATGAGTGGAACAGGTTACCCTGGGAGGTGGTGAGTTCTCCTCCAATGGAAGTGTTCAGAGGATGGACAGACATCTGACTGGGATGGTTTAGTGATCCTGCACTGCGCATGGGGTTGGACCCGATGACCCTGGAGGACCCTTCCAACTCTACCAGTCTATGATTCTACCATTCTATGATAAAGTACATAGCCATGTGAATGAGGGAGTGTTCATCCCCCCCCCCCCCCAAACCCTACAAGGAGCAATGCAAAACCACACACAGGATACCTGCCATAAAATGGCCAAACGAATCCACACAAGGGCCAAACCTACTCAATGATAGACTCTATCAGAGTCGACTTTAACAAGGGGGGCACATTTTTCAGCACACAACACCAAATTATGTGAAGCACCAGAAAGAAAAAGAAATCAAACTACCCAACCCTTAGCACTCCTCAGCTGATGCAGAATCCCACTGCCTAGCATGGAACTCCTGTCCTACTTCGCCATAAAGCGTCCTTACCAGTATTCTTGTACCCTCTGTGCCTGTTGTCCCAGAGGGCAGGCTGGACTTTCACAGATGGAATTAGCCGACTCATAGTCATGAGTGTATGCCAAACCAACAAGCACTCCACAAACGTACAAGCAATGTTTTACCGCAGGAGGCGTAACCAGCAGCCTTTTATTGTGTGCGCTCACAAATGAACAGCTGCGCACATAATTAGAGACTCATTAGATTCACAATATCAGCTGCTGTGCATGGGGAAAAAAAGAGAACACTAGTAAGAGGAGGTAGTGGTGTAAACACCAGCGGGAGATAGGGACAGCCATTTTGAGAAAAGCTTAATTTAAACTAATGCGCTTGCTGTTTAGCCGCCTCCAAAGGAAAGTAAGTGCTGCCTTGTATGCTCTGGCTTCAAAGCTGCAAAAATCCATCCCCCATCACCTGCCATATAGCTGCTCCCGTAGGAGTCTATGGAGCCACTGGCGTATGTGCCAAAACATAGTTTCAGAACCTTTTGGGCCACCATATGTGCATTGGCATGTATTTCGGTCACGTATATTATACTTTTAGCGGGTCGCTATTTTTATGTGCCGTATAATCATCCATTTGAATGAATGCCTTGAAAACCAATGCCTCACATGGTAGCTTATATAAAGCCGGGCGTCAAAATGCGACGTATATGCGCTCATGTGAATAAGCCCTAAAGAAGGTGTGTGTGGGTGCTGATCAGTGCGGTGGCTCCTCCGTACAGCAGTCGGGCTGGCTGCATGCTTGGGATGTGGGGTTATACCTGCCCGCTTGTATCAGTAGATCAGTCAGTATATGGCCGCTCTCTGGGATGTTTTTAGTCTGTATGTATTTCCCTTTTCTGTGATTTTATTGAGGGCAGTGTAGGAACTCACAAGAAAACGAGGACCCTTGCCGTAGGCTGTAAGATTGTGTGTTGTGGCCAAAATATTAACCAATACAGCATAATTATCAGTAACATGCAGTGCGGCTTTGAAATGTTTATATTTCCCTTTTCTGTGATTTTAAATCCCATAAGTCCAATTGATAATAGTTTAATAAATGTCATCTATTGATGAAAGGAAACATATTCTTGTATTAAATGATTTCTTATAAAACAGACAAAAGGGAGCGTCACACAGAGAAGCTCTTCATCACTTCTAGCATCTGCAGGCAGCCGATGTGACACGCAGGATACATTCATTCTCTCTCTAATTATTTGATTTGAAGGACAGAAAAACTGATGATTACTATGATGCCATTCATTGAAGTAAAACAGAATTACCGCACAGTGTAGCAGTCTTACATTTAGAAAGCAGCATCAACTGAAGCAACCGCCATCATCGTCAGCACCTTAGTATCTGCAAATATGTCTCCAGAAAGCTCATCAATTTAATCTTGCAGCCCCAAATTTGATGAAGTGGTGCAGTGACATCTGCATTGGGGGTTCAGCCTCTGACCAAACGGATCGCTTCTATGAAGAAACCGAATGTGGCCAAACCGACGCCCGTTGACTATAATGGGGTCCAGTTAGTTTCTATTCAACTGCATTCTCGACTTTTTCTTCTAGCATTTTGTGCCAGATCTGCGTCGGAACCTCCAAACATACTTTCCAGCACAGATGTGAAAGCAGCCTAACTGGCAACAGGGTGGCTGAAGGAGCACAATGTACTGTATGTTAGAAAATGTCACTTCATCATATAAAAGCAAGCTTAGTACATACTATACACAGCAATGTGGATAGCTTGACAGACATTGCAGCACTTAGACTTACAAGCTAGCGTTTCCTTTATAGGCTGCTATGATTGTGCTGAAATTGAGCTTGGATGCTCTTGATGTCGTCAGCACCAGCCTCTGTGCTTCCACCAAATATAGTGCATGCGTACAGGATATAGCACGTGCTTATGGGACATAACGCATGCTTACAGTACATAGAGTATGCTTTGTTGTCTGTGCTCTAAGGAACTCCACATAGTGTTTCACTGTCTGCTCCAGATCATGTGTGAGAAGTTGTGTACACAAATCACTGACACATGACAATGACGCTCCTCTGAGTTTACTACAAAGCAGACACGTGTATATATGCTTTACTATATAAGCAAGATTAGGGTAACTAGGATCTACACAAATGGCTTAATTTGTAATGACGCTAATCATTAACATATATTAACGCCTAAAGATGTATGCTGCGACTAAAACATGTGATCCTAAGAAACAAAACTCAAGAGGGAGAATAGGCTTATTCATATCCCTGCCTGAACCAAGGAATCCAAAGGAGGGGGTCGGAACTCACTATCTCAGGACATTCCTAATTCAGGAATAGCTATGTAGGAGTATATGCCAGCATCTAATACGTAGCAGTGTATAACAAGAACACGTCAACCATTCACATGCTAGCTATTCACTAAAAAAGAAAGATATACCAATCTCTCTCTATACACATTTGCATAAGCTGATGTGAGAAACGTATGAAAAGATTATATATATATATATATATATATATATATATATATATATATACACACATATAATTACTATTAGAGTCCCTACTTTTTCTTTTTTACAGCAGCTAGGTGCAAAAAGACAGCCAGGTACATACTGAAGTCCTAATGACAGGAGATTGCCTCCCTACAAGATTTCACTAGATCACCTCACTAAACCCAACATGTAGTGCTCACCAGAAAAAGTATCTTATAAAAGTGCCAAAGGAATAGAGTTGATATAAAGCAGATTCAATATCAAAGTCAGTAGCTAAAACCTCATAATACATAACAGAGACAGCTTTGTCAATAGTCTCAGAGATAAATCCTCAAAGGCACGAAATAGTGCAGCAGTTAATAAAAGCAATAGTATCAAGAATAGTCACTAAAGTTCTGGCAAAAGATGAAATCCGGTGCTTCCATCTGCCGAAAGTATCAGTCTACCAGTCAGCAACGGGGTTGGAGATGCCAGAATTTGCTGCTTGTTCTTTAGAGAGGCTGGTTAGACCCTTCAGAGTCTTAATTATGGAACCGTAGCTGTGAACTGGGATTGAACTACCTAGGAGAAAGCATAAGTTCATCATGGTGGGAAGACACTCTTGCAATGAGACGCGTGTATTCAATTGGATTTGTACTTACAGCTGACCATCTGTAGCGGTGGTCAGGAACACTTTGTTACCGTGCAGTGCGGCGCGGGGTCCCGCGGTCAGCGCGCGCCGCTCCGGCTTCGGCTCCGGCGTCCTGGAGCTCTGACGTTAGGGCTTCCCCAGCGACGTGGGGCGGCCGGCATGCAGCGGCGTGGGCGTGTCCACCCATAGGATCCTGGCCGCACTCCTCCGTCTCTCTTGTATCGTGAGTGGGGGAGTTGGCTCCTCCCACTCTCTGCCCCTGGGCGGAGTTCTGTAGTCATAAGGCTGGCAGTGACCTGAGCTCACTGCCAGTTATTGGTTCTGTCAGCTCCTAGTCAGTCCCGTCTGCAGTTGTCTTAGTCAGTTCCCTAGTTGGCTCGTCAGCTTCCTTTTCCCGCTTGCCTTGTGCTTAGTATTTTTCTGTTTGGTCACTCCATCTGCCTTTCCTTGTCGGTACTTTGTCTCCTGTTAGTTAGGTACATCTAGTGCTGTCGCCAGGTCCCTAGCCAGGGTAGGGACCGCTGCCCAGTTGTCCTCCTGGGGTTAGCCAGGTCGAGGCAAGTAGGCAGGGACAGGGGGTGCGGTAAGTTCAGGGCACCCCACCTGGCGCTCGGAAGGGGGGGGGGGTCAGAGTGCCGTAACACACTTGTTATGGAACGTCAAGTCTGGGTTCTAGGGCATTGTGGACGTGTCTTTTAGTAAGCACCCAACCTCCTAGTTTCACAGAATGAGTTCCTTCTAAGCTGTCAGGATTTGGAAGGGAAGCAAACACTTGAAAAATACATTAGTCAAGTGTTTTGTAAGAGCAATAACACAGTTTGTCAAGCTGAAACCAAAAATGGCAACAGCACGCAAAATAAATTTACTATCAGAGGTCTACATACCTATAATCTATACTCTAACCACATTAATAATGCAAGGTACTTGGTATATAATCTGATCAAATGACATTGGCCCATCTACCAACGTCAGGGGGACCGCGCTCTCAGATGGGTCCTAACTAGAGATGAGCGAACGTACTCGTCCGAGCTTGATACTCGTTCGAGTATTAGCGTGTTCGAGATGCTCGTTACTCGTAACGAGTACCACGCGATGTTCGGGTTACTTTCACTTTCATCTCTGAGACGTTAGCGCGCTTTTCTGGCCAATTGAAAGACAGGGAAGGCATTACAACTTCTCCCTGCGACGTTCAAGCCCTATACCACCCCCCTGCAGTGAGTGGCTGGCGAGATCAGGTGTCACCCGAGTATAAAAATCGGCCCCTCCCGCGGCTCGCCACAGATGCGTTCTGACATACTTTAGGGAAAGTGCTGTCTTGGTGGAGCTGCTATAGGGAGAGTGTTAGGAGTATTTTAGGCTTCAAGAACCCCAACGGTCCTTCTTAGGGCCACATCTGACCGTGTGCAGTATTGTGGAGGCTGCTTTTTGCAGTGTTGCACTTTTTTTTTTTTTTGGTATATCGGCCGTGCAGAGCATTGCGCCCTGCAGTAATACTCCAGGGCCAGAAGTGGTGGTTAGGCAGGGACAGAAGACACATTGATTGAATATAGGCAGTGGGCCTTTGCAAAAACATTTGGGGAAAAAAATCTATTTGGGCTGCCTGTCACTGTCCTCAGTGTTCTGGGTCTCTGCTGGGTGTAGTAGTTCTCCAAATTCATACGCAGCCAGCTAAGTGTTACAGTAGGCTTGCGCAAAATTATTTCCTGGCTTTGTCTGGGCTGTTAAATCACCGCTGTATTGCAGTCCACAGTGCAACACTCTGCAGTTCTTTGACGTACTCCAGGGCCAGCAGGCAGCGGCGTGGGCGTGTCCGCCCGTAGGGTGCCGCCCGCTCTCCTCCACCTTCCATATGCAACAGTGGGATAGTCGGCTCCTCCCACTCTCCGCCCCTGGGCGGAGGCTTTAAGTTAAAAGGCTGGCAGTGACCTAAGCTCACTGCCAGTTATTGGTTCTGCTAGCCTCTAGTCAGGTCTGTCTCAGTCTGCTCTAGTTGCTCGTCAGTATCCTGTCAGTTTGCCTGTGAGCTCCATCTCCAGCCTTACTCTGCTTTGTAAGTTTTGTTGGTCTGTTCCACCTGCCTTTTCTGTCGGCACTCTGTCCCCTGTTAGTAGTTCCATCTAGGTAGTCGCCAGGTCCCTAGCCAGCGCAGGGACCGCCGCTCAGTTGTCCGCCTGGTGTTAGCCAGGGCCGAGGCAAGTAGGCAGGGACAGTGGGGTGCGGGAAGATCAGGGCACCCCACCTGGCGCTCGGGGGGGCAGAGTGCCGTAACATAATAACTGGCCCTTAAAACCTGTTTGTCATGGAGGCGATCAGTTCCCTCACGAACCAGCTGCAGGCCCTGGTGCCTGTGATCCAGGATTTATCCACCCGCATGGTGGCCCAGGAGCAGCGGGGGGTGTCGCAGAGGTCGGACTCCCCAACCAGCCCTGAACCCAAGTGCCCTCTTCCCGAGGTGTTTTCTAGGGAGAGGAACAAGTTTTTTGTTTTCCGACAGGCGTGTCGCCTGTTTTTTTGGATGCGTCCCCGTTCTTCCGGGTCGGAGGCTCAGAGGGTCGGGCTGATAATGTCCCTGCTGCGGGGCTCTGCCCAGACATGGGCCTTTTCCATCCCCGAGGGTTCCTCCTGCCTGCAGTCTGTGGACTCCTTTTTTTCAGGAACTCGGGGGTATCTTCGACGAACCAGACCGAGCGGGGTTGGCGGTTTCGCGGTTGTTGGCGCTGCGGCAGGGGTCGTCTTGTGTGGAGGACTATTGCTCCAACTTCAGACGCTATGCGGGGGATACGACATGGAACGATAGCGCGCTGAAAGACGTCTTTCTACAGGGCCTCTCGGACGCAGTTAAAGACCTGTTAATTTCCCATCCCGTTCCTGGGTCCTTAAGGGAGGCTATGGAGCTCGCGGTGAAGGCAGATAGGAGGCTCAGGTCTAGGAAGCAGGACAGGCAGACCCGTAGAGTCAGGGAAGTCGGTTGCCCTGGTCCCTCTTCCTCCTTACCAGTCCCTGTCCCCGAGCCGATGGAGGTGGATCCGCTGGACCCCAAAGAGAGACGCCAGATCCGTTTGTTGCACCGTCTCTGCCTCTACTGCGGGAAAGCTGGACATCGGGTGATAACCTGCCCACTGAGGTCTCAACGCTCGCAGCCGGAAGCGGCGGAAGACTCCGAGTCCTAGGCGATTGCAGGGAGGATCGCCTAGGACTTCAGGTACTTCCTAAACTTTTGGTACCGTGTCATGTTAGATTCCGGGATTTTTCCCGATCAGGGCGGGCGTTTATTGATTCTGGAGCAGCCGCCAACTTGATAAGTCTGTGTTTTGTCCGTTCTCCGATGGCGGAATTTGTGGCGCTGAAGATGCCAATTCATTTTACCAGTATTGATGCTACCCCCCTCTCTACAGGCCTGGTACGATGGAGGACCCCAACATTACAGTTTACGGTGGGGGTTCTCCACTCGGAAGAACTGTCTTTCCTGGTTATGGAAAAAATGTCGGTTGATGTGGTGCTTGGTATGTCCTGGTTGGCACTGCACAATCCCCAATTTGATTGGTCCACCCGGGAATTGACTCATTGGGGATCATCCTGTTATAATCATCTGTCTACCATAGCTGTGTGCTCCACAGATACGGTGCTCATTCCGGAGTATTTGTCAGACTTTCAGGATGTATTCTCCAAAAAACTGTCTAAGGCTCTGCCTCCTCATAGGGAGTGGGACTGTGGTATTGATCTGATTCCTGACAGTCCCATCCCTAAGGGAGCCATTTTCAATTTGTTAGACCGTGAGCATGAAGCCCTCAAGTCCTATGTCTCGGAGGCTCTGGCCAACCGACATATCCGGCCGTCCAGGTCCCCTGCCGGGGCAGGTCTCTTCTTTGTAGAGAAGGACGGGACACTAAGGCCTTGTGTGGATTATCGGGCCTTGAATAAAATCACTGTGAAGAACCAGTGCTCCTTGCCCCTAATTCCTGACTTGTTGAATCAGGTGGTAGGGGCCCACTGGTTCTCCAAACTGGACTTGCGGGGGGCTTACAATTTAATTCGCATTAGAGAGGGAAATGAATGGAAGACGGCGTTCAACACCCCGTTAGGACATTTTGAATGTCTGGTCATGCCTTTTGGACTTTGTAATGCCCCTGCTGTGTTTCAGGGTTTTATGAACGCGGTCTTCCACGACTTCCTGGGGGTATTTCTGGTCATCTATCTTGACGACATTCTGGTGTACTCGCCTGACTGGGACTCACATGTGCAGCACCTGAGGTTGGTCCTGACCCGTTTGCGCGAGTATCAACTTTTTGTCAAGTTAGAGAAATGTACATTTGGTTCTAAACAAGTATCCTTCCTTGGCTATGTAATCTCACCCATGGAGATTCAGATGGAGTCTGATAAAGTAGCAGCAATCTCCCAATGGGTCAGACCAGACAACCTCAAGGCTCTCCAGCGGTTCTTAGGTTTTGCAAATTTTTACCGCAAATTCATTAGGAATTATTCAGTTATTGCTCAACCTCTGACCGATCTGACTAAGAAGGGGGCCGACTTGGGTAAGTGGTCGCCTGCAGCCCTTGAGGCCTTTAGCCGTCTAAAAAAGGCATTCACGACTGCCCCGGTGCTAATAGAGCCGGACGCACTACTACCCTTTTTTATTGAGGTAGACGCGTCTGAAGTGGGGACAGGAGCAGTATTGTCACAGGAAGTCAGTGGGAGGTCTGGGTATAGCCCATGTGCGTTCTTTTCGCGGAAGTTCAATTCCGCAGAGCGCAACTATGACGTGGGTAACCGCGAATTATTGGCTATCAAATGGGCTCTGGAAGAGTGGCGACACCATCTTGAGGGTGCTAGACACCCAATTACCGTATATACTGATCACAAGAATCTGGTATATCTCGCCAATGCGAAAAGACTCACAGCTCGTCAAGCCAGGTGGGCGTTGTTCTTCGCCAGGTTTAATTTCGTCATGACATATATCCCAGGAGAGAAGAACGTGAAGGCGGACGCCCTGTCACGGAGTTTCGGGGTACCGGATAGTAAGACCATGACTCCCGAGAATATCTTAGCCCCCGGCGTGGTGGTGGCAGCTGTGGAGTCTAACTTCGTCCCTCAACTACAGGATGCTCAGCAGGACGCTCCTTCGGGGGTGCCGGAGGGCAGATGGTTTGTGCCAGAGACCCTACGCCCTAGAGTCATGGATGAGTCTCACTCGTCGGTTCTCGCCGGGCATCCAGGGTTCCAGGGGACCCTGGAGCTTAGTTCCAGACACTTCTGGTGGCCAGGCATGTCTCAGGAGATCCGCAACTTTGTGAGGGCTTGCTCGGTCTGTGCTCGCAAGAAGAGTCGGCGGCGTCCTGCAGAGGGTCCCCTGAGACCGCTACCGGTTCCTTCCAGTCCATGGTCGCACCTATCAGTAGACTTCATCACTGACCTACCAGAATCCCAGAAGTGCACCACTATCTTAGTGGTGGTCGACCGGTTCTCAAAGATGGCACATTTTGTGGCGTTAAAAAAGCTACCCTCGGCAAAAGAGTTCGCCACGATTTTTGTAAAGAAAATAATTCGCCTACATGGGGTTCCCCAAAATATTGTATCTGATCGCTGGGTTCAGTTTGTGTCGCAGTTTTGGCGTGCCTTCTGCAGAAACCTGGGAACGTCGCTTTCCTTCTCTTCAGCGTTCCACCCGCAGACTAATGGTCAGACTGAGCGGAAGAACCAAGATTTAGTGCAATATTTACGGTTGTTTGCTAGCGAAAAGGCTCATCAGTGGGCAGAGTTCCTGCCGTTGGCAGAGTTTGCACTAGACAACCGCCTTTGTTCTTCCACTGGGGTGTCTCCATTTTTTTGTGTATACGGTCAGCATCCTCGCTTCCTTATAGCAGTCCTTACTCCGTCGGTCTGTCCTGCAGCTGATGTCGCCACAGATACGCTTCGGGGGGTATGGAAAGAGGTACAGAGAAACTTGGAGGCAGCGGGGGCCCGTATGCAGTTGCGTTGTAGGAAGAGCCTGTCTGAGTCTGAACCTTACAGGGTGGGACAGAAGGTATACCTGTCTTCTAAAAATCTCAAATTGCGGGTCCCGTCCTTGAAGCTGGCGCCACGTTACGTGGGGCCGTTTGCCATCACACGTGTGGTGAACCCACTCGCCTATGAGCTGGGGTTGCCAGCCACATGGAGGGTTCACAGGGTATTCCATAAGTCGCTATTGAAACCTTTTGTCCCTTATTGGTTCTGCTAGCCTCTAGTCAGGTCTGTCTCAGTCTGCTCTAGTTGCTCGTCAGTATCCTGTCAGTTTGCCTGTGAGCTCCATCTCCAGCCTTACTCTGCTTTGTAAGTTTTGGTCTGTTCCACTTGCCTTTTCTGTCGGCACTCTGTCCCCTGTTAGTAGTTCCATCTAGGTAGTCGCCAGGTCCCTAGCCAGCGCAGGGACCGCCGCCCAGTTGTCCGCCTGGGGTTAGCCAGGGCCGAGGCAAGTAGGCAGGGACAGTGGGGTGCGGGAAGATCAGGGCACCCCACCTGGCGCTCGGGGGGGGGGGGGGGGCAGAGTGCCGTAACAGCAACACTCTGCAGTTCTTTGACATACTCCAGGGCCAGAAGTGGTGGTTAGGCAGGGACAGAAGACATATTGATTGAATATAGGCACTGGGCCTTTGCAAAAACATTTGGGGAAAAAAATCTATTTGGGCTGCCTGTCACTGTCTTCAGTGTTCTGGGTCTCTGCTGGGTGTAGTAGTTCTCCAAATTATTTCCTGGCGTTCCGTAAGCGAAGTCGGCCTCCAACCACAGGCCAATAAGCGGCACATTTAATTACAGCGTTCTGTTTCTGCACTACTGGTAATACACCATGCTGAGGGGTAGGGGTAGGCCTAGAGGACGTGGACGCGGAGGCCCAAGTCAGGGTGTGGGCACAGGCCGAGCCAGTGCGGTGGCCAGGGGTAGAGGCAGGGCCAGACCGAATAATCCACCAACTGTTTCCCAAAGCGCCCCCTCGCGCCATGCCACCCTGCAGAGGTCAAGGTGCTCTAAGGTGTGGCAGTTTTTCACAGACGCCTGACGACCGACGAACAGTGGTGTGCAATGATGGCCAAGCACCCTACAAGGTGGGACGAAGGCCGTTCACCGCCTCCGGTTTGCACCACTGCCTCTCCCCCTGTGCCCCAACCTGCCACTGAGATCCAACCCCCCTCTGAGGACACAGGCACGAGTGCCTACCGGCCTGCACCCACACCCTCACCTCCGCTGTCCTCGGCCCCATCCAGCAATGTCTCTCAGCGCAGCGTCAAGATGTCGCTAGCGCCACTGTTTGAGCGCGAGCGCAAGTACGCCGCCACGCACCCACGTGCACATTGCCAAATTGATCAGCCTGGAGATGCTGCCGTATAGGCTTGTGGAAACGGAGGCTTTCAAAAGCATGATGGCGGCGGCGGCCCCACGCTACTCGGTTCCCAGTCGCCACTACTTTTCCCGATGTGCCGTCCCAGCCCTGCATGACCACGTCTCCCGCAACATTGTACGCGCCCTCACCAACGCGGTTACTGCCAAGGTCAACTTAACAACAGACACGTGGACAAGCACAGGCGGGCAGGGCCACTATATCTCCCTGACGGCACATTGGGTGAATTTAGTGGAGGCTGGGACAGAGTCAGAGCCTGGGACCGCTCACGTCCTACCCACCCCCCGAATTGCGTGCCCCAGCTCGGTGCTGGTATCTGCGGCGGTGTATGCTTCCTCCACTAAACCACCCTCCTCCTCCTCCTACGCAACCTCTGTCTCGCAATCAAGATGTGTCAGCAGCAGCATGTCGCCAGCAGTCGGTGTCGCGCGGCATGGCAGCACAGCGGTGGGCAAGCGTCAGCAGGCCGTGCTGAAACTACTCAGCTTAGGAGAGAAGAGGCAGACGGCCCACGAACTGCTGCAGGGTCTGACAGAGCAGACCGATCGCTGGCTTGCGCCACTGAGCCTCCAACCGGGCATGGTCGTGTGTGACAACGGCCGTAACCTGGTGGCGGCTCTGCAGCTCGGCAGCCTCACGCACGTGCCATGCCTGGCCCATGTCTTTAATATGGTGGTTCAGCGGTTTCTGAAAAGCTACCCACACATGTCATACCTGCTCGGAAAGGTGCGCCGGGTCAGCGCACATTTCCGCAACTCCAAGACGGACGCTGCCACCCTGCGGACCCTGCAACATCGGTTTCATCTGCCAGTGCACCGATTGCTGTGCGACGTGCCCACACAGTGGAACTCTACGCTCCACATGTTGGCCAGGCTCTATGAGCAGCGTAGACCTATTGCGGAATACCAACTCCAACATGGGCGGCGTAGTGGGAGTCGGCCTCCTCAATTATTTACAGAAGAGTGGGCCTGGTTGGCAGCCATCTGCCAGGTGCTTGGAAACTTTGAGTAGTCTACCCAGATGCTGAGCGGGGATGCTGCAATCATTAGCGTCACCATTCCTCTGCTATGCCTCTTGAGAAGTTCCCTGCAAAGCATAAAGGCAGACGCTTTGCACTCGGAAACGGAGGCGGGGGAAGACAGTATGTCGCTGGATAGTCAGAGCAACCTCATGTCTATATCTCAGCGCGTTGAGGAGGAGGGGGAGGAGCATGAGGGGGAAGAGACAGCTTGGCCCACTGCTTAGGGTACACATGCTGCTTGCCTGTCATCCTTTCAGCGTGTATGGGCAGAGGAGGGGGAGGAGCATGAGGAGGAGGGGGAAGAAACAGCTTGGCCCACTGCTGAGGGTACACATGCTGCTTGCCTGTCATCCTTTCAGCGTGTATGGCCAGAGGAGGAGGAGGAGGAGGAGGGGGATCCTGAAAGTGATCTTCCTAGTGAGGACAGCCATGTGTTGCGTACAGGTACCCTGGCACACATGGCTGACTTCATGTTAGGATGCCTTTCTCGTGACCCTCGCGTTACACGCATTCTGGCCACTACGGATTACTGGGTGTTCACACTGCTCGACCCACGGTATAAGGAGAACCTTTCCACTCTCATTCCCGAAGAGGAAAGGGGTTCGAGAATGATGCTATACCACAGGGCGCTGGTGGAAAAACTGGATGGTAAACTTTCCATCCGACAGCGCTAGTGGCCGAAGGCGCAGTTCCGAGGGCCAGGTAGCAGGGGAGGCGCAGAGATCAGGCAGCATGTACAGTGCAGGCAGGGGAACATTCTCCAAGGCCTTTGCCAGCTTTCTGGCTCCCCAGCAAGACTGTGTCACCGGTCCCCAGTGAAGGCTGAGTTGGCGGGAGCACTGTAAAAGGATGGTGAGGGAGTACGTAGCCGATCGCACAACCGTCCTTGGTGACACCTCTGCCCCCTACAACTACTGGATGTCGAAGCTGGACACGTGGCCTGAACTCGCGCTGTATGCCCTGGAGGTGCTTGCTTGTCCTGCGGCTAGCGTCTTGTCAGAGAGTGTGTTTAGTGTGGCTGGGGGAATCATCACGGATAAGCGTACCCACCTGTCAACCGACAGTGCCGACAGGCTTACACTCATCAAGATGAACAAAGCCTGGATTTCCCCAGACTTCTCTTCTTCACCAGCGGACAGCAGTGATACCTAAGCAATACGTAGGCTGCACCCGCGGATGGAAGCATCGTTCTCTATCACCATCAAAAATGGGGACCTTTTTGCTTCATCAATCTGTGTATAATATTCCTCCTCCTCCTACTGCTCCTCCTCCTGAAACCTCACAGAATCACGCCGAACGGGCAATTTTTCTTAGGCCCACAAGGCTCAGTCATATAATTTTTGTAAACAATTTTTATACGTTTCAATGCTCAGTAAAGCGTTGAAACTTTCACCTGAACCAATTTTTATTTTAACTTGGCTGCCTCCAGGCCTAGTTACCAATTAAGCCACATTAACCAAAGCGATTAATGGGTTTCACCTGCCCTCTTGGTTGGGCATGGGCAATTTTTCTCAGGTACATTAGTACTGTTGGTACACCAATTTTTGGGGGCCCTCGCCTACAGTGTAATCAAATGAATTTTTAGCCCACCTGCATTACAGCTGACGTTACATCAGCTGTGTTGGGCACTGCAATGGGATATATTTATGTACCGCCGGTGGGTTCCAGGGAGCCACCCATGCTGTGGGTGCACACGGAATTCCCATTGCGGAGTTTTACCTGCCTGTGACTATTTATTTTATTTATTTTTTTTAACAAGTTTTATTGAAATTTTTCATAGTAAGTAATACACAACAGTCTTGCAGCCAAAATAAGAAATGTACAGTAAAGCGAGGGGTATACAGCTATTCACTGTCCATCTGAAGGGTATCATGGGAGGAGGGTCTCGAAAGTATTTCACAAGCCCTCCAGGCCATTACACGCAAACGTCTGGGGTGGCCCCAAGTTCCTTACAAATAGGAGCTGCATACAGAATAAACTGTAAAAATAGTATGATGGTGGGGGGAAAAGACGTGGAAAAGAGGGGGGGGTGGAGGGGGAGGGGGGGTGTAAAGGACATGAGATCCATTAGAGACAGTGTATCTAAGTATAACAACAGAGGGGGGTGGGGGTTCTGTGACTATTTATAAAAAAAAAAAAACGCGGTCTGACTGGGGTATGCAGACACCTTGACAGAATGAATAGTGTGTGGCACATAGGTTCCCCATTGCTATGCCCACGTGTGCAGCTCCAGATGGAGGTGGCACAGGATTGGATTTCTCATTGCTTCTGTACAGCATTGTGGACTATCGCCCCGCCCCTTTTAAAGAGGGTCACTGCCTAGCCGTGCCAACCCTCTGCAGTGTGTGCCTGCTTTTCCTCTGGCAGACACACTTATAAATAGACATGAGGGTGGCGTGGCATGAGGGCAGCTGAAGGCTGGGCAGGGACAGTTTAGTGTGCGCTGTGGACACTGGGTCGTGGGGGGGGGGGGGGGGTTTGGTCAGCATGTTACCCAGGAGAAGTGGCAGCGGAGTGCCATGCAGGCAGTGATTGTGCTTTGTTGGAGGTAGTGTGGTGCTTAGCTAAGGTATGCATTGCTAATGAGGGCTTTTCAGAAGTAAAAGTTGTTGGGAGGGGGGGGGGGGGCCCACTCTTGCCGCTATTGTGGCTTAATAGTGGGACCTGGGAACTTGAGATGCAGCCCAACATGTAGCCCCTCGCCTGCCCTTTCCGTTGCTGTGTCGTTCCCATCACTTTCTTGAATTGCCCAGATTTTCACAAATGAAAACCTTAGCGAGCATCGGCGATATACAAAAATGCTCGGGTCGTCCATTGACTTCAATGGGGTTCGTTACTCGAAGCGAACCCTCGAGCATCGCGATAATTTCGTCCCGAGTAACGAGCACCCGAGCATTTTGGTGCTCGCTCATCTCTAGTTGTTATCAATTTATATTCCCAAATTCTTCTGTGGTTTTGTGACTTGAAACCACCCTTCAATATCAAAACTCTCATATCTCCTATGTCATGTCCACGGTAAGAGAAGTGCTCGGCCACAGGTAATTGACTTTTTCTGTGTTTATTCGTGTGGCTATGAGATCTCATCCTGGCTTTCAGTTTCTGTCCTGTTTCTCCAACATAAAGACCCCCAAGAGGACCTTTACTGCACAAGATCAGGTACACATTGGATATGGAACATGTGAATGTCCCTGGGATCTTATAGTCCTGCTGTGTGTTCAGGATCTGTATCCAGTCCACGGTCCGTACATGTCAGCAGGTCTTACAGCTCCTTACATTACAGGGATCTTATAGTCCTGCTGTGTGTTGGGGTTATGTATCCTGTCTGCGGTCCGTACATGTCAGCAGGTCTTACAACTCCTTACATTACAGGGATCTTACATTCCCGCTTTGTGTTGGGGATCCGTATCCTGTCCGCGGTCCATACATGTCAGCAGGTCTTACAGCTCCTTACATTACAGGTTCTTATAGTCCTGCTGTGTGTTGGGGTTATGTATCGTGTCTGCGGTCCGTACATGTCAGCAGGTCTTACAGCTCCTTACATTACAGGGATCTTATAGTCCTGCTGTGTGTTGGGGATCTGTATCCTGTTGGCGGTCCGTACATGTCAGCAGGTCTTACAGCTCCTTACATTACGGGGTCTTATAGTCCAGCTGCGTGTTCAGGATCTGTATCCAGTCCGCGGTGTCAAGGTAATAAAATTCTAAGTACAGCATCAATCAGGCCCACCCCACTTGCCCGCTGCCGGCGGTAAGAAGAGACACCACACACGGAGGTCTGGTATAATTCCTCACACGGGGCATGGCTCTCTGCCGTCGTGCTTTATTACAGATTACATGAGATATTATACCCTTTGTCCCATCACCAGCAAGGGGTGATGGGCTCATAACCATATATGGGAAGTCCGGATTTCCGGCCTGAGACAGTGAAAACAGCCGTTATCTTGCTACGGCGCCTCTGGCTTATGTACAGAAAATCACGTATTCAATTAACTCCAGTGCAAAGAATCACCCACTCAATTCTAAGAAAACGGCCAAGCATGAATTCTCCATATATGGGAAGTCCGGATTTCCGGCCTAAGACAGTGAAAGTTATGTACATTTGAACATCTTGATATCTTGCTTCTGGGAAAACGGCCAAGTACACGCGTCCTTCGTCCGATTCTTCATTGCTGTACATTTTAAGATACATTTTGTTCAAGACACATTGTCTTCGTCTGGCAAGGCCTCTTGACATATCTGATGTAAGGCGACATATAAGTTTTTTTCTCATTTGGAATTGAATAGAACTCGCATATAGGTATAAAGCATAAAAAAACATATGGCAAAATATATATATATATATATATATATATATCTCCTCACAGCGGTCCGTACATGTCAGCAGGTCTTACAGCTCCTTACATTACAGGGATCATATAGCCCTGCTGTGTGTTCAGGATCTGTATCCAGTCCGCGGTCCGTACATGTCAGCAGGTCTTACAGCTCCTTACATTACAGGGATCTTATATTCCTGCTGTGTGTTGGGGATCCGTATCCTGTCTGCGGTCCGTACATGTCAGCAGGTTTTACAGCTCCTTACATTACAGGGGTCTTATAGTCCTGCTGTGTGTTGGGGTTATGTATCCTGTCGGCAGTCCGTACATGTCAGCTGGTCTAACAGCTCCTTACATTACAGGGATCTTATAGTCCTGCTGTGTGTTGGGGTTATGTATCCTATCCGCGGTCCGTACCTGTCAGCAGGTCTTACAGCTCCTTACATTACAGGGATCTTATAGTCCTGCTGTGTGTTGGGGTTATGTATCCAGTCCGCGGTCCGTACATGTCAGCAGGTCTTACAGCTCCTTACATTACAGGGATCTTATAGTCCTGCTGTGTGTTGGGGTTATGTATCCAGTCCGCGGTCCGTACATGTCAGCAGGTATTACAGCTCCTTACATTACAGGGATCTCATAGCCCTGCTGTGTGTTGGGGATCTGTATCCTGTCGGTGGTCTGTACATGTCAGCAGATCTTACAGCTCCTTACATTACAGGGATCTTATAGTCCTGCTGTGTGTTGGGGTTATGTATCCTGTCTGCGGTCCGTACATGTCAGCAGGTCTTACAGCTCCTTACATTACAGGGATCTTATAGTCCTGCTGTGTGTGTTGGGGTTATGCATCCTTTCTGCGGTCCGTACATGTCAGCAGGTCTTACAGCTCCTTACATTACAGGGTCTTATAGTCCTGCTGTGTGTTCAGGATCTGTATCCAGTCCGCGGTCCGTACATGTCAGCAGGTCTTACAGCTCCTTACATTACAGGGATCATATAGCTCTGCTGTGTGTTGGGGATCCGTATCCTGTCCGCGGTCCGTACATGTCAGCAGGACTTACAGCTCCTTACATTACAGGGTTCTTATAGTCATGCCGTGTGCTGGGGTTATGTATCCTGTCGGCAATCCGTACATGTCAGCAGGTCTTACAGCTCCTTACATTACAGGGATCTTATAGTCATGCTGTGTGTTGGGGATCCGTTTCCTGTCTGCGGTCCGTACATGTCAGCAAGACTTACAGTGCCTTACCTTACAGGGATCTTATAGTCCTGCTGTGTGTTGGGGTTATGTATCCTGTCGGCGGTCCGTACATGTCAGCAGGTCTTACAGCTCCTTACATTACAGAGATCTTCTAGTTATGCTGTGTGTTGGGGATCTGTATCCTGTCGGCGGTCTGTACATGTCAGCAGGTCTTACAGCTCCTTACATTACAGGGATCATATAGCTCTGCTGTGTGTTGGGGATCTGTATCCTGTCTGCGGTCCGTACATGTCAGCAGGTCTTACAGCTCCTTACATTACAGGGATCTTATAGTCCTGCTGTCTGTTGGGGTTTTGTATCCTGCCGTACATGTCAGCAGGTCTTACAGCTCCTTACATTACAGGGATCTTATAGTCCTGCTGTGTGTTGGGGTTATGTATGCTGTCTGCGGGCCGTACATTTTAGCAGGTCTTACAGCTCCTTACATTACAGGGATCTTATAGTCCTGCTGTGTGTTTTGGGATCCGTTTCCTGTCCGCCGGCCGTACATGTCAGCAGGTCTTACAGCTCCTTACATTACAGGGATCTTATAGTCATGCTGTGTGTTGGGGATCCGTTTCCTGTCCGCCGGCCGTACATGTCAGCAGGTCTTACAGCTCCTTACATTACAGGGATCTTACAGTCCTGCTGTGTTGGGGATCCGTATCCTGTCGGTTGTCCGTGCATGTCAGCAAGACTTTCAGTGCCTTATCTTACAGGGATCTTATAGTCCTGCTGTGTGTTGGGGATCTGTATCCTGTCGGCCGTCCGTACCTGTCAGCAGGTCTTACAGCTCCTTACATTACAGGGATCTTATAGTCCTGCTGTGTGTTGGGGTTATGTATCCTGTCCGCGGTCCGTACATGTTAGCAGGTCTTACAGCTCCTTACATTGCAGGGATCTTATAGTCATGCCGTGTATTGGGGTTTTGTATCCTGCCGTACATGTCAGCAGGTCTTACAGTTCCTTACATTACAGAGATCTTGTAGTCCTGCTATGTGTTGGGGTTATGTATCCTGTCTGCGGTCCGTACATGTCAGCAGGTCTTAAAGCTTCCTACATAGCAGGGATCTTATAGTCCTGCTGTGTGTTGGGGTTATGTATCCTGTCTGTGGTCCATACATGTCAGCAGGTCTTACAGCTTCTTACATTGCAGGGATCTTATAGTCCTGCTGTGTGTTGGGACCTGTATCCTGTCGGCGGTCAGTATCTGTCAGCTGGTCTTACAGCTCCTTACATTACAGGGATCTTATTGTCCTGCTGTGTGTTTGGGATCTGTATCCTGTCTGCGGTCCGCACATGTTAGCAGGTCTTACAGCTCCTTACATTACAGTGATCTTATAGTCATGGCGTGTGTTGGGGTTATGTATCCTGTCTGTGGTCTGTACATGTCAGCAGGTCTTACAGCTCCTTACAGTACAGGGATCTTATAGTCATGGCGTGTGTTCGGGTTATGTATCCTGTCTGTGGTCCGTACATGTCAGCAGGTCTTACAGCTCCTTACATTACAGGGATCTTATAGTCCTGCTGTGTTAGGGTTATGTATCCTGTCCGTGGTCCATACATGTCAGCAGGTCTTATGGCTCCTTACATTACAGGGATCTTATAGTCCTGCTGTGTGTTGGGGATCCGTATCATGTCTGCGGTCCGTACAAGTCAGCAGGTCTTACAGCTCCTTACATTACAGGGATCTTATAGTCCTGCTGTGTGTTGGGGATATGTATTCTATCCGTGGTCCGTACATGTCAGCTGATGTTACAGCTCCTTACATTACAAGGATCTTATAGTCCTGCTGTGTGTTGGGGGTCCGTATCCTGTTGGCGATCCGTACATGTCAGCAGGTCTTACAGCTCCTTACATTACAGGGCTCTTATAGTCCTGCTGTGTGTTGAGGATCTGTATCCTATCGCCGGTCCGTACATGTCAGCAGGTCTTATAGCTCCTTACATTACAAGGATCTTATAGTCTTCCTGTGTGCTGGGGTTATGTATCCTGTCTCCGGTCCGTACATGTCAGCAGGTCTTGTAAAATCCCTGTAATGTAAGGAGCTATAGTTTTGCTGTGTGTTGGGGATCCGTATCCTGTCTGCGGTCCGTACATGTCAGCAGGTCTTACAGCTCCTTACCTTACTGGGATCTTATAGTCCTGCTGTGTGTTGGGGTTATGTATCCTGTCGGCGGTCTGTACATGTCAGCAGGTCTTACAGCTCCTTACATTACAGGGATCCTATAGTCCTGCGGTGTGTTGGGGGTCTGTATCCTGCTGGCGGTTCGTACATGTCAGCAGGTCTTTCAGCTCCTTACCTTACTGGGATCTTATAGTCCTGCTGTGTGTTGGGGATCTGTAGCCTGTCGGCGGTCCGTACATGTCAGCAGGTATTACAGCTCCTTACCTTACACTGATCTTATAGTCCTTCTGTGTGTTGGGGTTATGTATCCTGTCGCCGGTCCGTACATGTCAGCAGGCCTAATAGCTCCTTACATTACAGGGATCTTATAGTCCTGCTGTGTGTTGGGGATATGTATCCTTTCCGCGGTCAGTACATGTCAGCTGGTGTTACAGCTCCTTACATTACAGGGATCTTTTATTCCTGCTGTGTGTTGGGGTTATGTATCCTGTCTGCGGTCCTTACATGTCAGCAGGTCTTACAGCTCCTTACATTACAGGGATCTTTTAGTCCTGCTGTGGTGTTGGGGATCTGTATCCTGTCGGCGGTCCATACATGTCAGCAGGTCTTACAGCTCCTTACATTACAGGGATAAGTTCTTTTTTTGTGTGTCAGAGGGTAATGCACTCCTGATTATAAAGTTCCTCACGTTAGGAGGTTGCCTGTAACACAGAAGTGGAGGGTCCAGGAATATGGTTTTCAGATGGTCATCCTTGTGTAGGGTATGCTGGAGTTTCTTTGTGGTTTTACTTAGTACCTCTAGCTGTGGATTGTAGGTCACTACTAGAGGTACACGATTGTTTTCTTCCTTCTCCTTGTATTGGAGTAGTTGATTTCTGAGTCTCCTGTTGGTTCTGGTGATTCCTGGGTATCCTGGTGGTTCTGGTGATTCCTGGGTATCCTGGTGGCTCTGGTGATTCCTGGGTCTCCTGGTGGCTCTGGTGATTCCTGGGTCTCCTGGTGGCTCTGGTGATTCCTGGGTCTCCTGGTGGCTCTGGTGATTCCTGGGTCTCCTGGTGGCTCTGGTGATTCCTGGGTCTCCTGGTGGCTCTGGTGATTCCTGGGTCTCCTGGTGGCTCTGGTGATTCCTGGGTCTCCGGGTGGCTCTGGTGATTCCTGGGTCTCCGGGTGGCTCTGGTGATTCCTGGGTCTCCGGGTGGCTCTGGTGATTCCTGGGTCTCCGGGTGGCTCTGGTGATTCCTGGGTCTCCGGGTGGCTCTGGTGATTCCTGGGTCTCCGGGTGGCTCTGGTGATTCCTGGGTCTCCGGGTGGCTCTGGTGATTCCTGGGTCTCCGGGTGGCTCTGGTGATTCCTGGGTCTCCGGGTGGCTCTGGTGATTCCTGGGTCTCCGGGTGGCTCTGGTGATTCCTGGGTCTCCGGGTGGCTCTGGTGATTCCTGGGTCTCCGGGTGGCTCTGGTGATTCCTGGGTCTCCGGGTGGCTCTGGTGATTCCTGGGTCTCCGGGTGGCTCTGGTGATTCCTGGGTCTCCGGGTGGCTCTGGTGATTCCTGGGTCTCCGGGTGGCTCTGGTGATTCCTGGGTCTCCGGGTGGCTCTGGTGATTCCTGGGTCTCCGGGTGGCTCTGGTGATTCCTGGGTCTCCGGGTGGCTCTGGTGATTCCTGGGTCTCCGGGTGGCTCTGGTGATTCCTGGGTCTCCGGGTGGCTCTGGTGATTCCTGGGTCTCCGGGTGGCTCTGGTGATTCCTGGGTCTCCGGGTGGCTCTGGTGATTCCTGGGTCTCCGGGTGGCTCTGGTGATTCCTGGGTCTCCGGGTGGCTCTGGTGATTCCTGGGTCTCCGGGTGGCTCTGGTGATTCCTGGGTCTCCGGGTGGCTCTGGTGATTCCTGGGTCTCCGGGTGGCTCTGGTGATTCCTGGGTCTCCGGGTGGCTCTGGTGATTCCTGGGTCTCCGGGTGGCTCTGGTGATTCCTGGGTCTCCCGGTGGCTCTGGTGATTCCTGGGTCTCCCGGTGGCTCTGGTGATTTCTGGGTCTCCCGGTGGCTCTGGTGATTTCTGGGTCTCCCGGTGGCTCTGGTGATTTCTGGGTCTCCCGGTGGCTCTGGTGATTTCTGGGTCTCCCGGTGGCTCTGGTGATTTCTGGGTCTCCCGGTGGCTCTGGTGATTTCTGGGTCTCCCGGTGGCTCTGGTGATTTCTGGGTCTCCCGGTGGCTCTGGTGATTCCTGGGTCTCCCGGTGGCTTCGGTGATTTGGTCATCAATTGAGGTGGGATGTTAGCCCTGATTTAAAAACGTCCTTTTAAGATGGTACAAATGTTCCTCTCTGCCTGTTGTGTTGGAGCAGATCCGGTTGTATCTGATGGCCTGGCTGTAGACGATGGACTTTTTGATGTGTTTTAGTATAAAAGTATTTTTATTAATTTTCAGTCCTCAATAGTACAATCAATTTCAAAGGCATTTCAACAGTTAACATATAGCTCTTGTTGGTTTTCATCCGTTACTATGGTCTATTGCTTTCTTGCTTGTTGAGCTTCTTGTTTGAACTAATAAAACTTTTCATCCCACCCACCCCTGCTAATTGTGCTTGTAATTGCTTCCAGCAATTTTTTATATCATCCATGTTAAACTTTTATAACCGTAAAGAAGGGAGAAAGGGGGAAAGGGATAGAGGGGGGTAAGTGTTTGAGATATGGGGGGGGGGGGGGGAGGTTAGTCTCTGGCGTTGCCTCTGCGTCCTCTGGTCCCACGGTAGACGGGTGGCAGGGGCGCGGAGGATGGAAGCTGTTGACCGCGTATGATTATATGCATGTGTTGCGGCAAGGTCTAAGAAGGGGTAAGAAGGATGAGTAGGAGACAAGGGGGGAAGGGGGGTTCTTGGCTCCGGGGCTGCTTCACACTCTTTCAAGTTTGGCGCTAACTAGGTATAATTCCACTCACCAACCATTGGTCGAATCTTGGAGAGCCACGAAATGTTAGCCAGGGTTCCCATATTACATGATATGCGGGGTATTTTGTGTCGTCTCTTGCTTTCAGTTCTTCTATGCGGCCTATTTCATCTAGGGTGGTCACCCACTGCACTTTAGTAGGAGGGTCTTGGGATCTCCACAGCCTGGGTATCACTGTACGCATCGCTAGGAGGTAAAACCTAAGTGGACTTTTCCTATTGCTTTTTAGTGGTCCCGGGAGGATCGACAAGAGGGCCATCTCAGGAGTCCACGTATAGGTTCCCTTGTTCAGTGCATTGTACAGTGCTTCTATTTCCCTCCAAAGTGTCCTAACCTGGGGGCATGACCACCATATGTGCGAGAGTGTGCCCGCCTCCCTTAAACATCGCCAACACAGGTCAGATACCCCTCCGCCGTACTTAGCCAATCTCACTGGGGTCCGATACCACCTCGTTAATAGTTTATAATTAAGTTCCTGGTGGCTGCTTGAGACCGTCATTTTGTGTGTCATACATATGGCTTTGTCCCAATCCTCCTCCGATATTTGCCTCCCTAGTTCTCTCTCCCAGGCTCTCCTGTGCCCCCCTCCGGAGTCCAGTCCCTCCCCGGCTACCAAGAAGCCATAGATCGCGGAGATCTCTCCTCTAGTCCTCTGAGGTTGCTCACATAGCATTTCAAACTGTGTGTTTGGTACCATTAGGTCTGATATTGGTCCTAAGGATCGTATAAAATGGCTTATCTGGTAGTATTGGAACCACGCACCTGTCATCTGATTCCCCGTCCCCAAGAGGTCGCCTAGCGGTTTTTGACCCTCTCTGTCTATCACATCTCTGACCCTAGGGAACTTCACGTCCAGGTCATCTAGAAGGGGTAATCCGGAGTCTCCCTGAGGAAAGTCCAGATTCCCTCTCAATGGTGTTCACGGCCCTGTCACTTTTACCAGATCATGTCGCGCCATGAAGCCATCCCATGTTTTCAGCAGGGAGTTTATGAAGGGGAAGACTCTGATGCCCCTCCTACCTAACCCGCTTCGCAACCACACAAGGCCCCTAATCCACCCTTCCGTTGTCTCCCTTTCCAGTTCAACCCAGCGTTTAAGAGTCCCCTCATGTACTAGATCCAAGACCGTCTTGCATATAGCCGCTCTATAGTAAAGGAGTAGGTTTGGCAATCCAGTCCCTCCTCTCTCTTTTCGCTGGGTTATTAATTTATGGTTCAGGCGCGGTTTGTTTCTCCCCCACACAAATCGTGTCACTGCTTTTTGTAGCTTGGTAAAAAAAGTTCCACGGTACCCGTATGGGTAAAGTTTGGTATAAGTATAGCAGTTTAGGGAGGGAATTCATTTTAACGGAGTTTATCCTGCCAAACCACGAGAGGGTTGTCGGTTTCCATCTCTCAAAGTCTTTTGTTATGGTGGAGAGCATGTACTCGTAGTTTAAGCTATATGTTTTTCCGGTGTCTGCAGGAAGAAAGACCCCTAGATACTTGATGCTATCCTCCTTCCAACTCATAGGGGTCAGGTGTTTAAGTTGTGCGATTTCTGGTGCCGAGAGTGTAATGCTTAGGAGGTCTGATTACTCAGGTTGATCTTAAAGTTGCTGACATAACTGTATCTTTTAAATTCTTGCAAGATTGCTGGTAAGGCCTGTCTGGGGTTGGTGATGTATATTAGTAAACGTCCGCGAATAGGGCAGTCTTATGTTCCTGTCTGGCTTTTGTGAACCCTTGTATTTCTTTATTCTCCCTCAACACGTTAGCCAGTGACTCCATTACCAGGATGTATAGCGTCGGTGACAGAGGGCAGCCCTGTCGTGTCCCGTTTTTTATGGCTATTGGACCAGAGAGCTTCCCATTGACCCATATCTGAGCTGTGGGGTTGTTATAAAGTGCCATTATCCAGCCAATCGTCCTATTGCCTAACACTATTTTTTTTAGTGTAGCCTCTAGGAACTTCCAGCTTACGCGGTCAAAGGCTTTTTCGGCATCGGCCGACAGCAGACATAGTGGGCTTTTTTCCTCTCGTGCGCTCTCTATCAGGGAAAGGGTCCGTATCGTGTTGTCCCTGGCTTCGCGTCCTGCCACAAACCCCACTTGGTCTCTGTGGATGAGCCCAGGGACAAGCGGACGGAGGCGGGAGGCTAATGTTTTGGCGAATATTTTAGTGTCAACATTTACCAGGGATATTGGCCTGTAGTTACTACATGACATCGGGTCTCTACCCGGTTTTGGGATTACCATGATTATTGCTTGCAGGGCTTGGGATGGGAATGGGCAATTTCCAGATACCGCGTTAAAGGCTCTGCTGAGCATAGGGGTCAATAGGTCTCCACAGGTCTTATAAAACCTGGGCGTGAAGCCGTCTGGTCCCGGGCTTTTACCAATCTTTAGGCTTTTAATTTCGTCCAGTATCTCCTGATCTAGTATGTCATCCTCTAGCTGTTGCATGTTTTCCGTCGGTATCTCTGTTGGGGCATGTCTTTGTAGGTATTGATCTATCGCCATTATTTCCTCTGTCCCCTCTATGTTATATAGCTCCCCATAGAATTCCCTGAAGCATTCCAGTATGTCTTTTGTGGCGTGTACTTTGCTTTTGTCTGCTTTGTTCAGTGCAAGGATGTATGACTGGGTCTCCCGAGGGTTTAACGCTTTTGCCAGCCAGGAGCTACATTTATTTCCGAATTCGTAGTACTCCCTTTTTATTCTATCTCTTACGTGTAGGTATTTTTGGTCCATGACCCCAAGTATTTGTTGGCGCAGAGCTGAGATTTCTGCTTTTAAAGTCGGGGAGGCGCTAGCCTTATTGGCCAACTCGACTTTTTTTTCTAGCCTAGTTATCATGCCAGCTAACTTCGCTACTCTGTCCCTTTTTAATCTTGTCCCATGGGATATGAAGACTCCTCTTAAGACAAATTTTAGGGCCTCCCATTGGATAGTCGGTGAAGTAGTGTCTGTCCTATGGGTCTCCACAAATGTTCCTATTGTCCACCTTATCTCCTCTAAGCAGCATGTGTCGCCCAGGAGATTGTCATTAAGTCTCCAGCTGTTTAGGCCTCTTGTTGTCTCCCCCCAAAATAGGGCCCCATAGACAGGTGCGTGGTTCGACCAGATGAAGTTGCCTATTGAGCATCTGGGGCTCCAATCTAAAAGGCTATGTGAGACAAATAAGTAATCCAATCATCCATAATTGTTATGGGCCATGGAGTGATGGCTATAGTGCTTGGTCTCTGGATGAAGTGTTCTCCAGAGATCAAGGAGCTTCAATTCGGATAGCTTTCTCCGCAATCTATGTAGGGCCGTGCGAGATAGACTGGACTTAGCCGTTGAGGCGTCGAGAGTGGGGTCCAAGGCCACGTTGAGATCCCCGCCTAGTATGATGTGTGAGCCTTCAGCGAACCGAGTCAGTTCTCGTAACATCCGGCAGGCGTAGGCGACCTGACCTGTGTTGGGAAGATATACATTAGCGACTGTAATTATGCGATTTCCCAAGTCTATTTTGAGAAAAAGATATCTACCCTCCGTGTCCGCCTTGGAGGCCAGAACTCTATGGGGGAGAGTCTTGTGTATTGCGATAGAGGTTCCACAGACTTTCTTGTCCGGGTGCGTGCTATGGTACCACTTTGTATAATATCTATTGTTACCCTTAGGGATGTGGTCTTTTTTATAGTGTCTCCTGTAACATGGCTATTGCAATCCTTTTTTTGTGCAGATGCGCCAGTATTTGACCCCTTTTGGCCGGTATGTTCAGACTTCTGGTGTTTTGGTGCAGAATGATAAGTTAATCATGATCGTTAACTAGTGTGCGCGGGCGGCGCCTTAAGGTACCACAGCTCCCGGAACCAAGATTGGGAGGAAAGAAATAAATTCAGGGACATTTGTGGGGGAGGAGGATGGGGAGAAGAGGAATAGGGTGACAGAGTAAACCATCTGTCGACTAGGAAGTATATTCCCAGTTCAACTAGTGGGTAACCAACCTACAGTCAGTTGCAGACGACACTCTCGTGTCGTCCCCCCAAGTAGGAGGAGAGGTCACAAATACCAGAGCATCTCAGGGCTCCCTCCACCCCAACCGGCAGAACTTCAATCAGTAAACTCGCTATCTTACCAGGCACATTAATAACATTTATAACATTTGTAACATTAGGAACATATGCATTTGGCGGTCAGTCGTCTCAGGAAAGCTTCAGCCATCTGGTCAGGTGCCGGGTGGCTTTAGAGCTTTTCCCGCCATTGTTCCGTAACTTTAAGCAAGACAAAGTAGGGTCTAACTGCTCGTAATAGAGCATCGCATCTAGAAAGGAAACCTTCGGACGCTTCGGCCTACACGAATGGTCTTAGTCAGGCCGTCTGGATGGGAGGGGCAGTCAGCGGGGTGGCCTGTTAGTGCGGCCGCGTGTTCCCGGTCCTAGCGGGCCCACCTCATGCCAGGTTTCTCTGGAACCGGGAGTGGGCAGGGATGGCAAGTGCGGCCAGTCTGGTAGTGCCACCATTGGTAGTTCCAGAGTGTCCACAAATCTAGAAAGATCGGCAGGGGATCTAAAAGTCCCTGTCCTGCCGTTTTTTGTGGCCGTGAGCTGAAAAGGGTACCCCCAGCGGTACAGGATTTTGTTGGATTTCAGGACCTCTAATAGTGGCCTTACTGCTCTGCGCAGTTGCAAGGTGCGTCTCGCCAGGTCTGAGAATATTGCAATAGGGGTGCCGTTATGGGTTAAAGTGTCTCTACTTTCTCTGGCGCTTTTCAGAATTGCTTCTTTCTCTTTATAATAGTGTATGCGACAGACAACATCTCGTGGCCTTTTAGGGTCTTCTGGTCTGGGCCCTAGGGTCCTGTGTATGCGATCTATTAAGACCGGTTGGT